>NW_018128291.1:294222-299247 GCF_001952655.1 Monopterus albus
GTGAAATCCACTGATCCGGGCCTTTTCACTATTGGTGTCCACAGTGGAGAGATCAGGACACAGCGGGACATTTCTGAGTCTGACAGCATGAAACAGAACCTGATTGTGGCGGTGAAAGATAACGGACAGCCCTCTCTCTCTGCCACCTGCTCCATGTACTTACTGATTGCTGATAACTTGGCTGAGGTGCCAGAGCTGAAGGACATTTCTTATGATGAGAAGAACTCCAAACTGACCTCCTACCTGATCATCGCGCTGGTGTGTGTGTCCACCTTTTTTCTGACCTTCATCATCATCATCCTGGGTGTGAGGTTTTGTCGCAGGAGGAAGCCCAGACTGTTGTTTGACGGAGCAGTCGCCATCCCCAGCGCTTATCTCCCTCCTAATTACGCAGATGTTGACGGCACAGGAACTTTACGCAGCACCTACAACTATGACGCATACCTGACAACAGGTTCTCGAACCAGTGACTTTAAGTTTGTGACGTCATACAATGACAACACGCTGCCTGCTGACGAGACTCTGAGGAAAAGTCCAACTGAATATGCCGAAGCGTTTAGTCAGTTAGAGGAGTCCCTAGAGGTAGGCCCCATTTTTTTGGTTATAGATGTTTAATCATTCAATGATCACTTTTATTTAACTTGCCAATTTATTGTCTTTGTGCTGAGTGTGGGTTAAGGTATCATGTTAGAAGGTGAGCTTTGAAAAAGTTTCCACATTAACCTGAAGATTTGCATCACTCTTGTTTCACTTGTAGTTTAACCCAAACGTAGGCTGTTCCGTTGAATTATTAATTAATTTTTTCAGAACTTTTACATTTTATCTTTCCACAAATTCTTTTTTAGAATCTGTACTGTGGCCTGAGGCGTAAAATGTTCAATATCTTATCAGACCTGGGCTTCATAGTGTAGCACTATAGTTTTGTAATTATCACTGTTATCACAAAATATTCTTAGTTACTCTTATTACTAGTTTGGTGATGCCTTCCACCTTAAAGCCCTTATGTACACGACATTTGATGACTTCCTAACTCTTCAACAGTAACTTTGTAACAGCAGTTTCATAAATTCAAATTGTTAGGTATACACTTTCTGGTTTAGAAGGAAAGGATCATAGCTGTATAGATACTTTGGCCTCTTCATTAAAATATGTCATTAGTTATTTTTTCAGTTCATTCCAGCACTTTAAGTATATGCATTGTAATGCTGTAGAGCTAGTTAGACATGAGAGTGGACTGCATTCAGGCTGTTGGTGTTGTTTGTTTGTTTGTGATGTTTTACGCTACAAGCTATAGAGGTAGGAAGCCATATTTCTGGGTCTGCCATGTTCCTCTTCCTGTATGTTTTGCACTAAACTGCAGTTTGGAACAGAGTCAACTATCTGCAAACACATGCAATTGTCAGGTATGGGATTTTAGTCTTAAGGTGCACCTGATCTTGTCTGGTGTTCAGGCAAACTTTAAGACAACACAGACTGCTGTTGAGCACAAACACTTAACTGAATATATTACATAACATAATTTAGAATCACTTGTTGCACTTTATTTTCTGTTTGCAATTCACTTTGGTTCATAATTGATTCTCCAATCTATCCAATATACATTTGGTAT
This sequence comes from Monopterus albus, assembly GCF_001952655.1. Classification (NCBI taxonomy): domain Eukaryota; kingdom Metazoa; phylum Chordata; class Actinopteri; order Synbranchiformes; family Synbranchidae; genus Monopterus; species Monopterus albus. The sequence goes on from NW_018128291.1 coordinate 295,832, forward strand.
TGACATGGTGTGTTTTTGTGTGTGTTATACTAATTTGTGTAATTTGGTATATTGTCATGTTTGTTTAATTTGTTTAGTGATTTCTATCAGTTTGCTTATGTTTTAATTGTGACTTGTGAAGAAACTACAGATGGAATTAGCATTGAGCTAATTCTCATATAATATATGAAATGGTGACATTTATGTTAAGTATTATATTAAGTCCCTTTCAAACCAAGTAAACAAAAAAACAATCATGTAGAAATGAAAGGTGTGTGTGTCACTAAATGGCACTGGTTCAGCTTAGTATAACGTTTTGTACACTGTGAGTTTGTAATGTTAGACTAGCATGCCGTCCAATGTGAAGATGATACAGCCACACTATATACTAGTTGTAAATGCTCAAATGATGGTTCACAGGATAATACACAGAAGAAATCCTACAGATCTAAACAGTATGAGGGCTTGAAATATTAGAATGTACAACAAACAGTCAAGTCTGCACACTGAAGAGATCTGACTTAGGTTTATCACCTTATTGTGATGTTTCACATGTATATAAACACAGATCAATTTAGCCGTTGTCAGACTGTTAAAATTTTTATTTTTTTTAGTATGGGGAGGGGTTTGTTTCCATCTCATTCTATCTCTTGTAGTTCTCACAATTAAGGCCCAGCCATATGTTTGTGCATTAGTTTATTGTCAAGTATTGAGTGTGAAAGTGTTCGTCATTTCTCTTGAAAATCCATTAGTAATTTTTTAATAAGGGACCTAACGTCTCTTGGTTTATCCTTAGTGTATTTTACTAGCATGGAAGTCACTGACATTGAAAATACAAGCATGTGCTGTGGGTTGGGGTTCATCCTCTGCTATCAGAAGTTCATTTGGATGTGATCCTTATTCCTCTTTTATCAGTTCAGATTTTAATTTGGTGTAATTTAACATACAGTCCTTTACTGAGTGTGATAATGGATGACTTTTATGTTGTTAATGTGGTCTATTTAACAAGTTTAAAGAAATAATTTCATGTATGGTTCAGGTAGTCAATTTTAACTCTGACACTCTAGGGTGTCTGTTGCAATATTTGATTTTGGCATGGGGTGGCCTTACCAATTTTATAGATTTAATCAAAGAAGTTATTTTCCTAATACACACATAAGAAAATCCAGCATTTAAACTACTATAAAAGGGTTGTGGCTGCCTGTTAGCAAGTTTTCTTTGTAGGGTAGGACTGTTTAGTCACTTCCTACTCTGTGTCTGTGATGCGAAGAGGTGTCATGCTCCTCTCTCTGAAGGTCTGCTTAGGTGGTGGTTGATATATAGAATGCTACGTATGTTTGTCACCTTTCAACAGCTTTCCATTATGTTTTGATTTATTATTTGCTTCTTCAATGGATCATAAAATATAGCACTGATTACTGGAGTACATCGTCTTCTGCAGTTTCATACGCAGTATGTTGGAAGTATTTGTTTTATGGTCATTTATTAAAAAATGGAATGAAGATACATTTTCACTACTCTAAAACTAGATTCTCCATAGAAAATACATTCACACACTGCAGATAAGGCAAACACAGCAGTTGCTTGGACAAGTATTACACAATTTATGACGTGTTTATAATCAAATAATGAATAAATTGCAATACATTAGGTGTTCATCTAGCCAGTGAAGTTGTCAGCTTGCTTTAGTTTTGAGTGCTATAGCTGACTGAAACTCTTGGTGTCACTGTGCACCAGTAAAGGCAGAACGTGTCCATTTCTTCCACCGTTCTTTCCACCATTGCAAAGGGTTATTGTGGTGCGGTGTGTCTGTCGGTTAAGGACAATACAAAAGGATTACACTGTGTGGGATAACAAATTACAACGAGGAAGACGGTCGTGTTTGATCACTTTGAAAGAACTTGCCCGGGAAGGATGGACGTCTGGCCGACCATGGGAAATCAACCATACAGAGGATTTTCTATGAATCGCTTTTGTGTTGTCTTCCTCTTCCTCAGTCTGCGTTTCGCATGTGGAGATGTGAGCTACTCTGTTGCGGAGGAGATGGAACGCGGGTCTGCGATTGGAAATATAGTCAAAGATCTAGGCCTGGGGATTGCTACGCTTTCTTCACGTAAAGCTCGCATTGACACAGACAGGAATGACAAGAGGTATTGTGATATTAATCTGAGCACCGGCAGCTTGATTGTTACAGACAGGATCGACAGGGAAGGCCTTTGTGGTAAGAAGGCGAGCTGCGTTTTAATAGAGGAGCTGGTTTTGGAAAACCCTTTAGAGCTTCATCGTGTCAGTATTCATGTGGAAGATATAAACGATAACTCTCCACAGTTCAGTGAGGACGTGATTTTATTAGAAGTAACGGAATCAGCAGTCAAAGGAGCGAGATTCGTACTCACTGAAGCCCATGATGCGGATATCGGCACAAATAGCGTTCAGAGATACACTTTACAGAATAATGAGCATTTCACTCTTAATGTAGATTCAGTGGGCAGTGGACGGAAACAATACGATTTAGTTTTGGTTAAAGAACTAGACCGAGAGCAAGAGAGGGAAATAAAATTAGTTCTGACAGCTCTAGATGGCGGTTCTCCTCAGAGATCAGGTACTGCTATCATTCATATCACTGTGCTGGATGCTAATGATAACGCCCCAGTATTCAGCCAGGCCGTTTATAAAGCCAGTCTGCCTGAAAACGCACCTCTAGATACATTAGCTGTTGCAGTGAGCGCTACCGATGCAGACGCGGGACACAATGGTGATATTACCTATAATTTTGATCATGTATCTGGTGATCATGTCTCTATCTTCTCACTTGATCATAAGACAGGAGAGATAAGAGTCACTGGCTCTACTGATTATGAAACGGAGACCTCAATTGAACTGCGAATAAGAGCAAAAGACGGACCAGGTCTCACCTCATATTGTACAGTAATTATAGATATAATAGACGTTAATGATAACCCGCCTGCTATCAGCGTGAAATCTCTGTCTAACCCTGTACCCGAGAACGTGTCAGCTGGTACAGAGGTGGGCATCATTAACGTACAGGACAGAGACTCTGAGACTAACAGACAGGTCCGCTGCTCCATTCAACAAGGCGTCCCCTTTAAGTTGGTTCCTTCTATTAAAAACTATTATTCCCTGGTGACCACAGGACAACTGGACCGTGAACGGGTATCTGATTACAACATTACAATCACGGCCACTGACGAGGGCTCTCCACCTCTGTCCTCCTCTAAAACTGTTCAGTTATCTGTAGCAGACATCAACGACAACCCACCTGTGTTTGAGGAACAGTCCTACAGCGCATATGTGAGTGAGAATAACAAACCTGGCTCCACTTTATGTTCCGTCACTGCTCGAGACCCCGACTGGAGACAAAACGGTACAGTGATTTATTCTGTGTTACCTGGTGAGGTGAACGGTGCCCCGGTGTC
>NW_018128291.1:299831-301357 GCF_001952655.1 Monopterus albus
ATCATCATCCTGGGTGTGAGGTTTTGTCGCAGGAGGAAGCCCAGACTGTTGTTTGACGGAGCAGTCGCCATCCCCAGCGCTTATCTCCCTCCTAATTACGCAGATGTTGACGGCACAGGAACTTTACGCAGCACCTACAACTATGACGCATACCTGACAACAGGTTCTCGAACCAGTGACTTTAAGTTTGTGACGTCATACAGTGACAACACACTGCCTGCTGACCAGACTCTGAGGAAAAGTCCAACTGACTTTATTGATACATTTGGAGACTGTGAATATTCTCCTGAGGTAGGAATATGTGACCTCTTATTATTAATCATTTTGGCTTCTTATGGGTTTTTTAATCAGCTACAGGACTTTTATTTCATGCTGCTAGTTGAGAGTTGGCAAAAACTTCAACAACTTTGTTTGTGTTTAAGTCCGTTCAAGTTGAAAGTTATTGCAGGCTCTATGTTTTTTCATTATTAATGTTTTTTCCCCCCTGTCTCCTCTAAACGTATTTTCAGCACGATAGCGGGTAGTTGTGCAAGTGATGTACTGATCTCAGTTTTTTCCACTATTTCAGATGTATTGATCTTCAGCTTGACTTGGGAGGTAGTTTCTGCACAGGGTTCTATGTCATCTTATGCCTTTGCTTTTGGTTTTCTGTTTGTTTGTTTGTTTTTGGAGGTGGGGTGATGCCTGTATCATGCAAGTGCCGTTTTCCTGTTTTGCCCATCTTTTGCATCTCATCTGTTGGCACTGCTTTCTTATTGTCATTGAACCATTTTATCTCTTTTCCAGTCCTGCGTTGTTCTGTTCTGGTACTTAACTACATATTTGTTCTTAAAGGTCTTGACCTCATTCCTCAACTGTAGTAGGGTATATCTACATTTTGAGTTTTATAAACACGTCATGACTTAAGTAAAAGGTGAGTGTAATAAGTTAAATGGTTTGTCTGATTGGATGTGTTCATTAATAATGGTTGGCTTATTCTCCATTGTGTCTTCAGTAGAGCTGCATCTTTCTTTCCTATTTCTCTGTCCATGGTGCTGACCATCCCTGTTGCTCTATACGTTTTCAGGACCAAGTTGCCCCCGTCCTGGTATTCTAATTGTGCAAGTCAAAGTAATAATATGACGTGTTCAGACCATAATTTTTCTGGTAACACTTTACAAACAGGGTACATTAATTAACCGTACTTAATGCAGTAATAAGCATTAACTAATAGGTAACTAATGCATTTATTCATCATGTACTAATGTTTTTCATGTTAGTTAAAGTATTACCTCATACATTATTTAATAGTGTTTAACGACACTGCTAACATTTGTTGATGCAGTAATAAGCATTAACTAAACGTTAAATAATACAATAATAAGCATTGCATTCAACAACTTAAATTGTCAATAAAGATATTAACATTTATTTCACGAAGTTCACAGCTTAGCAGTTTCATTAGGAGAAGGCTGTTTTAATGTTCATTTAAGCATAATAATTGTCCACTTACTTGTCCATCCTCCAACCAACGAATTCACTTTGTC
>NW_018128291.1:313592-315327 GCF_001952655.1 Monopterus albus
TTAAGGTTAAGTAATGGTTACTCACTACTGTTAGACATTTTTAAAGAACATTAATAAATGCGTAATTACGAGTGAGTAATGCTTACAGTATACAGCAGGGGTGGGCAAGTCAGGTCCTCGAGAGCTACCACCGTGCATGCTTTCCAACTATCCATGCCCTGCCCACTGCTGCAAACCTGTATCATGTGTGTTCAGTAAATCAGAAGCTGGAAGATACCACCTTAGATGAACGTGGAGCGAGGACAAAGTGAATTCGTTGGTTGGAGGATGGACAAGTAAGTGGACAATTATTATGCCTAAATGAACGTTAAAACAGCCTTCTCCTAATGAAACTGCTAAGCTGTGAACTTCGTGAAATAATGATGAATATCTTTATTGACAGTTTACTAGTATTACCAAGAGACATTTAAGTTGTTGAATGCAATCCTTATTATTGTATTATTTAACGTTTAGTTAATGCTTATTACTGCATCAACAAATGTTAGCAGTGTCGTTAAACACTATTAAATAATGTATGAGGTAATACTTTAATTAACATGAAAAACATTAGTACATGATTAATAAATGCATTAGTTACCTATTAGTTAATGCTTATTACTGCATTAAGTATGGTTAATTAATGTACCCTTATTGTAAAGTGTTACCGATTTTCTTATATTTCAGAAATTCGATATAACACCATTTCATTCAAGCAGGACGTCTTAATTGTTTTCGATGAATAAAGGAAAAACACATCTGGTGCAAAGGAAATATGTCTTTTCAGTCAGTATAGTTGTAGGTTACAGTTTCGTAAGGATTGGTCATGATAGATTGTACATACCGTGCTTTCTTTTGACAACTTCAGCTCAGGTTGTGTCCCATTTCATACTACTTTATTTGTTTATTTGTATCACTCTTGTTTTGATTAAACAATAGCTGCATTCCTTTGTTTCTATGTCCGAACGAAGAACTTACTTACATACTTTTGTAGGAAACGTTAAAACATTTTGCTCATTGGACGTTTTTCCTCTTGGCATTGAAGTCTGACTGATCCTTAATTAATATAAGCTGAAAAACATTCATGACCTTCAACATATTGGGTGAAAGTCATGCGTTTCGTGTTCCAGTTGAATGGATTAGCCGCATACGAGCCTTAAACTTTTGGCCACCTACATACAGAGAGGCAGAGAGATGCTTTTTTTTTTCCTCAGGGAGTTTTTCTGCGCGGCATTTAACAGTAAGATTAACAACTACAGCTGCAGTGCCACAGATGGAGTTGTTTAAATTAGAAAATTGACGAATTTAAAATACAATGTTTAACATGGAAACGAACGGACCTGTGTGTGGTCAAACATTAATATCTGGGAAATATTTTCTTCACTATAAAATACTTAAAGCAGCACTGAGTAGTTACAATCTGGTTTGTAAAGTTCTGGAATAATAAAACCCGGTACCTCATAAAACAACGAATAACACTGTATGACACCGTTTGGTACATTATTAATTTGAATTTACGTTTAAACATTAAAGGTAAAACTAAGTGAAAGCTTATTTCAGAATCTACTGCTATATTGTATTTATACTCACGGTGTCACTATAGACCATCTATGGTAATCAGAATGTTTTGCACACCACCCATTACTGGGATGGTCCACCTCTGTGTTTCATATTGATTTGGAGAACGACGGCAAATACTTGCACGGTACATGCATTGATTGACAAACGTGGGTTTAATGCTTAAAACTGCCGTTTTGTA
>NW_018128292.1:0-9063 GCF_001952655.1 Monopterus albus
GCTATACAAATAAAATTTGATTTGACACATTTAGAGATTTAATGTATTAAAATGCTTGCTTGTTCTTAAACTTAAAATCACCCTTAATAATAACAGATGATTCGAGAGTAGTCACCAGATTAATCTACAATTCAAATTATTAGTCACATCCCTACAAGCTTTTAGGATATTTTGCAGAGATTTTTTTCCCAACCAAAATATAATAAACAAGCAAAATTCTGCTTACAACCCTATGTATCATCTTGACAAATGCAGTGCCACAGAATTCCTAAACTACTAGTATTAAAAGTGTTTATCGATACTACTTTCCAACTAAAACGGGGATACATATACACACATAAAGAAGTGCTGTACCAGATTCTAATCAAATCTAAAGATGATATGACCTGATTAATTAAGCACTAGCTTAGTCTGCCTCAGAAACAACTTGCACTCACCAAACCAAACCCTTAAACTAGAAATTCATCCATCTTAATCACTAATGACCAAGGGAACATGAACAAGTACCATTACTACTTGGCTCTCTGATCCACTTCTACAATCAGTGGCATCATCTTGCCCCTGAGCTGCGTCCCATGGAGCATTTCAAAAAGTGTGAGGCTATTTTTGAGCATTGTCAAGGATAAGAGATGACACATGATCACTCACACACACACACACACACACACACAGAAAGAGGGAGTACATGATCAGACACTTATGAAAGATGCAGCCAAGTTCACTTAACTGACAGTCAGTGCTCCCAGAGGCAGAGATGACTAAAAAGAAAATCAGAGACAGAGCACTAACAACTGCTTGAGTCACTACTGAGTGGGTAGGATGTGACAGCCTCTGGCCTTAATTCTTTAGAGACCTGGGTCTATCAAAGTGTGACTCAGGTAACATAGAAGTTGGCCTTCCGTAGATCAACTTAGTAATTGTTAGAGCTGTTGCTTTTGTGTCTTTATTTAGTTAATCAGTGCTGCACAATTAATCATTTTGTGATTTAGATTGCTGTGAGATCTTGGTCTCATTTGACAATGATTCTGCTGTGTTTGCATTGGCAGGAAGATGTTTAAGATCAAACCAAGTGCTCCCTTCTCTTTCCTAGGCTGCGTTAACCAATTGCAGGAATGTGTTACATCACGTGACGAGCTGTAGACAGGAAAACAGACCAATTCAAAACCAAATCCAATGTGTCTGACATGGTAAAAGATATTCTGTACCCTCCTGCAACTATTTGTCAAACATCATGCTGCCTGCCCTGTACACCTAGTGCTGAATGGCAGTTTAGGCAGAAATAAATCACTTTGCGGTTATTAGTTACAACTTAGCAAGGAAAAGGGAGCACTTAGAGTCATTGCCACGTGAAACAGACTACATTGAGATCTAAATGACACTCACAAAATGATTTATTGTGCAGCCCTAATGTCAAACTAAATTCAATCAATTTATTTAAGGTCATGATGCTGTGCTAAAAGATATATGACTACAACATGGAAACAAACCGGTCCTAATTTCTGGCACCATAATAATTTTCCTTCAAAACACCTCAAAGCTGCACTAATCCTTTTTGTACCAACAACTGCTCAAAGAACTACAGTATGTGTGAATGTGACAATCCCACAGGGAATTATTACCCTCTGCAAGTCCTCTCAGTTCTACAGTGTTACAGAATCCCTTGGCTCATTGTTCTGATTTAATAGGTTTTTTTAATCCCCAGTGCTCCCTTTAATATCATTCAACCTTGTACATGCAGTTGTTTCTGAAGAAAAAAACAAAAACAAAAACATCCCTGATGATCAATGTTTGCTACCTGCCCAGCAACAAATGGCAGACAAAGATAGAGACAAGCTGTCTCAGCAGCTAAAGACCAAGCCATTTCTCTCAGGAGCAGGTGGACAGCCAGCAAGAACAAAAAGAAAATCCATATTAAACAATGACACTGTAACACTGTACCTCTGAATGATGCTGCTGCTGGCTGCCAAAGAACTGAAACCTAAAAGCCAGAAGGCAACAAGTCTCATCATTAAGCATATACCAGTGTACCTGTTTGAGCGTGAGGGTCTGGTACTTCTCAAAGGCCTCCTGAGGCAGTGAGCCCAGCTCTCTGATCTTCTTCATGCACTCCTCTTTCTTCTTGAGCAGCATGCCCTGTCTATTGGTCATTTTCTCCAGCTCCTTGGTGTCATGGTTGATGGCGTCATTCTGCTCTTTCTCTATGATCTTCCAGCGCTCCATGCTCTTTATGTGGTCCTTGATCTCTGCCTCTGTCTTATCAATTAGGGCATCCAGATCTGGGAAAGACAGTCACAAAACTATTAAATAACGCATATGGTATTATAAGATAAACAAAAATAGCTGAATAGAGCATAATATGTTTCATATTTTTGATTCCTCAAAGCCACTGTTTGGCTTGATGGCAGCTTTGCACATTACTAGCAGTCTACTGCTTCATGAGGTTGTCACCTGGAGCGGTTTTTGATTAACTAGTGTGTCTTGTCAAAAGTAATTTTTTGCATAATTTCTTGTTTATGTGTTTGAGACCATCAGTTGTGTTGGAATAAAGAAACCAGCCCTACTGTAGTAAACCATAATATGGCAAGAACCGACAGTCCATTACTTTAACAAATGAAGGTCAGTCAGTTTGGAAAGTCTCAAGAACTTCCAAAGTTTCTACAAGCGCAGTTGAAAAGCCATGAAATGCTGTGATGAAACTGGTTCTCGGTAGGACCGCCCCCAGAAAAGAAGACCAAGAGTGACCTCCGCTGCACAACTCATTAAAGTTGCCACCCTCGGAAACCATTAATTAACAGCACCTCAGATCAGAACCCACATTAGTGCTCTTCAGTCTCTCTCACACATCTCTCACTTTATGAAGAGAGACAAGAGATTTAGATTATTCTCTGAATCATAAATGCCAAATTGACATGCAAAAACTTTAGAAAAAAAAAGAACTGAATATAACAACTCCTTAAGAATAAGGCAGTCCTGTGAATGTCTTTAATAAGTCTGTGACAGTGTTTAAAAATGAATGCATGCAATTAATTCTATTCAGGAACAAGTGCTGTCTGATAACTGCTCTCTATCAACCCCGTTTCAATTGGCAGCGCAAGAACATTTATACAACAGTGTGACCAGGCCAACTTTGGAAGAACACATTCAAATTGTGAGCCAAGCATATTACAGCAATTCTCGCCATTTGCTGACAGTGCCAACACAATAAGGGTGGGCTACAGTTTCTCAATTTAGATTCACATGTGGCAGCAAATTGGCTCCGATACATAATAAATTAATGAAGGTTAGAGATACCAGATAAAGACAACACTGTTTTGTTTGTTGCTTGAAAAGATACCCAGCAATATGGCTACAATATGGTACTGCATTTAAGATTGTATAACTATACTTTTATACATCTCCATTTAGAAGCTGTTTCTAACATGCTTTGTTTTATTTTTTTCCTTGCCACATTATGGTGCTGGCCCTCAAAGGTGGTTCACAGATTGTTCTAGTGTTTTTATTAACTGTGATCACAACAACTATAGCTGCAGTTTCCAGTTGCCACTCCAACACATTGTGGTGAAGCATCACATTTAGTTATATTTATAAATGTCTGTCTCGTGTAAAACTACACTGTCTAATAAAACATCCACTAGACCTTGAAATAATAAAAAAATAAATAAATAAAAATCACAAACACTCAAACACATTTTAAATGGACAGGCAGTGTTTTGGTTATGTCACTGTGCTCACCCAAGTTAAGAGTACTGATTTGACAAAGCAAGCTGAAAACAACTCCAAATATGTTTGCTGCCTGTGAACTCTTTTTTTTTTTCAGCTGTTAATTTTTTTTCTCAATTCAACTTTATGTCCTGAAGATGCATATTCACATTTAATCAAGGCATTCAATTTCCACTGGGAACCATCACCCATAATAAAGCTATGCTGCTGGAACAGTGTTGCTGGAAGGACCGGGACATATATTTAGTTTAAGGGTCCCTAAGGGGAAATGCTTCTCAGTTTGTGCTGATGCTAATAGTTCACCTTCTGGTCACAAGCAGGCTTCTATAAAATCCAGGCCACTGTCTGCACTCAGATGTGTCTTTAGGACACTGCGTACCTTCTGATCGAGCCAAGGTTTCTTTGACACGTTTGTTGATGCCATCTAGCTCTGATGTTGTGGCTGTGAGCACTGTGCCTCCCTCAGTCTCTCGCAGCTCATTTAGCTCCTGTATCAATGCAAATTAGGTCACATCAAAAAGAAGGTCATGAAAATTCAGTCACCCCTCTTCTGACTTGCATAAATCAAAGTCAAAATCAAAAACTCAACCCATTTACAAGAGCACATAATTTCAACACATTACATTAATTAAATCCTCTAACAGTTGCAAATGAAAAAAAATTATTTGCATGTTAATGCAAGTGATGATGTATATTTCACTAACAATTAGAAAAAGAACAACATAGCAGTTAAAGATAAATGTAACATTATGTGATAAAAAAAAAATAATATTCTGCATGCAGAGCTGTTATTATGAGACTTTTCCAGGGAGTTTCAAAGGATGGCGTACCTGCTCCACTTGGTCGTAACGCTTCCGTAAGTTCTCATTGAGATACGTTTCCACTCTGGTCATAATGCCCTCCAGCTTAATTCTCTCATTCAGTAACTGTCTATTGTCCTGTAGGAGGGTAAAGGGATCAACCCAACACAAAAAAGGTTAGTCCTGTCAAGTGTAGACAAACAAGCCTTTAGTACACTCTCAGCAACTCAATATGTAAAAGTGCTCAACAGTTTTTCTGGGTCTCTTTCTCAGATTGAACTAATCTGTTGCACAGGGAAGCAACGTGAAAATGCGAGAAATGCCTACAAATTTATTAAAAATTAAAAACGTATATGTATTATTTACAAAAGTATTCAGACTCGGGAAGTGACGGTCTAAATTGTGGTCAGGGCACAAAGCAAGTCAAGAAGTCCAAGTAACTAAGTAAATGTCCGAGATAAAACAGTGGTGTGGCATAGATCCTGGATTAACTGACATTTTTACCGCCATTTAAAATTAAATCTACAACACAAAGTGTGAAAAAAGTGAAGGGGTCTAAATACTTTCTAAAGCTGCTGTATATCTAAAAAGCCAATTTAATTAAATCCACCATAGGCAACTTAACTGGAGGTGCCCTGATGTGACAACAATATCCACTTTTCACTCTACACAGAACAAAAGTATTACTAAAACTGAAGTAGTTTCTAATTAATGCCTGTTACATCTGCAGTTATCTCTAAACTACATATACCACTCGTCACTGTACAGTCAAAAATGGCACACTACCACCCTGTGTGTGTATTCAATTATGTCCAGAAATATGCCACATAACTAACAAAACTCATGAATACCAAACCAAGTGTACAACATAATTCGATAACTACAATGCTGCAGAACTCTACATAAAAGGCTTCATGCTGTGGGGGTGGAGTTGTTGTGTAATGATAGCGAGAATGGCTGAGAGTTCATTGAGGTGAGAGCTGAGAGCAGCTGGAAGTGAAAGAGGGTGCAACACTAGATCACGGGAACATCCCACACACAGCTGCTGCCTGCTGCTCTCACCTTAGTCAGATTATTTGAATACACTGGGAGGTGGAGGAGAGAAAACAAACAACAAAATGCAGGTAACAGGCATATTCTCTGAACTACATGTGACCATTTGGAGGGTGGTGCATGTTCCAGCTATTTCAGCTTAACTAATTATTTCTACAAAGGATTCTGGTCCAACCGGGGGGGGTCTGAAACACTGTGTGAAAGGAGAACAAACAGATGACAGGTTCCTCCTCCTAGTCCACACACCACATCATGGTGAAAAAACTGAAAATTGGGGCTTATTGTTGCCCCACGGAACAGAGTCCTAAAACTCAAATATCATAGTTTAGTCACCTAAATCTTCAAATCTAAATTAATAACTTGATTTTACCAAAATCTTACATTTATAAACTATGCAAGCAGCAGCCTCCTCCGTCTAATGCTACTCACAGGCAGCCTTTTTGAGATTGGTTTTAAATTGCTGCTCTAGGGAATTCAATGGAAAGTAGTTTGTGGTACTGAAACACGTTGCCACAAAACTAAAACAAAAAACAAAAAGAGACATCTTTACTGGGGACAGAAATCCCCAGTCAGTTGTTTCATGATGTGAGAAACTGCTAGAGCACATATCTGTCCCCTCCTGCTCCTAACCTGCTGGAGCTGACGGATCTCATCATTGAGGTCATCTACACGCCTCTGGTCCTCCAGGCTGAGTTGAGAGAGCAGATCTGTACCCAGCTCAGCCCTCAGAGACTCCCTAGTGGACTCCATGGCATGAAGGCTGGCTTCCAGACTTTGGAGACTGCGTTGCTGGGAGGAAGCAGAGGGAGAAAAGACAGACATCAGTGGATAGTAAATATTGCATGTGAAGTGGAAACAGGTTGCACCCGCAGCTTAGATCATGCAAAACAAAGAATTTTCAATCCAATCAGGTCTTAATGACCATGACTCCTGGGGGCTTGTATACGAGTTCAAATTATGATGCTGAGACAAATTCAGTGCATGCCCACCTTAGGCATGAACGTCTTCTCAGACTGCTGCCTCTTCTCCTTCAGCATCTTCATCTCTGACAGAATACTATCTCTGGATGCCTTGAACTTCCTCTGTTGTGTTTCAATCTGCTGCATCTGGTTCATCAGTTGGTCAATCTCATTGTTGATGCGTGCAGACAGCATTAAGGAAGTATGACGCCAGTGAGGGATGAGCGTTTTTTCTGTGGTTCTTTCACTAAATCAATTTTCAAGTTGAGCTGACATCTATCTTCATCTCATCTTGTCTAGTGTACAATTAAACATATTACCTCTGTTGTTCTGCATAAGAATATGAGTGCACACTGTATTTACCTTACCAGAAACTTGCATTGCTGAAGAGGTGGGACATCAAAAAAAGAAAAGCATTGTGCCCAAATGAACACAAGACAAAAGCAAACCCATTTTGGAAGAAGCTCGTGCCGTTAACAAATAAAGTTATGGGACAGTTTGCAGGCTTTCAAGTGCAACCCAGAGCGCATCAATAATGTGACTGGGCTTAGAAAGGAGCACTGTGACATCACCGATGTCCAGGCAGAGGATTAAGAAGGGCTCCACACAGTCATCATTAAGCTAATTTAAGAGATAGGTTTATTGATTTTGCAGGACTGCAATATTCTTCTGGGCCTGAAAGGTTTAACGGGACTCAATAAACACAGAGGCCAATCAATCTGCTGATTCAAAAGGGCTACTGAAAGTCAAAGGCCCAGAGCAGACTAAGAAAACATAAGTTCAGACTAGAGATCGCAATTTTCTTGGCCATATTCTGATGTTTTTCAAGTCTAACCTGCCAATTCCAATTTTCTTTTGTTCTAAGAACTGTAACCGACAATTTTGTAACTTTTCTTTAATGAAAAACGAAATTGTAATAAAAATAAAACATTCAAGTTTTACATTCCCCCCCCCCCCTTTTTTTTTTTTACAATCCAACTAAAAATGAAGTGCAACATTTGTACTTCTCCAAATATAAACAGATGCAACAAGCAACAGAAACAGAAGAATGTCTGTTAACAACAGTCCCACTGAGCACACAGTTCTTTTTGAAGTGTGTGTAGTTTGTATTTGCCGTTTTACAGCGGGTTTGGTTACACTCTACATATACAGGAATTTCATGTGTAGCCAGTAATTCCCTCATTGTGTACTATTTGTTTTGGTTTCCCCTTCTTCAAGGTGTTTCTGTAAGCTCCTCTGTGTTTGTGTACCAAGCACTTCCAATGCCCAGTAAAGACACGAGCACAAGCTTCGTTTGACATACACACAAAATGCTTTGCGCTGTGCAGGCTATGCTTTTACCTCTCCACACTGAAAGCGTTTTAAATGATTTATAAAAGAGAAACTTGCATTAATGACCACTTTCACATACCCCAGTCAATAACAGTTATGAGCAGTCAAAACACAAGTGTACTGCATGACCTCATCACATTAGTGCAATGTGGTGCTGGTGGCAAAGCAAAGATGGCAACTTAAAATAGAAGGGATAGGTGAGGTCCATCAGCGTAATCTCATGCTTATCGACAGGGCAGAGGCAGAGGGTGAACAACAAGAGGCTTTTAAATAACAGATTTATTCTCCGAGTCACCACTGCAGGAGTGAAGGATGAGCGTGATGTTACTGGCTCAGCCATTGGTTTCCCTTGCCTACACACTACTGCCTGTGAATGACAAGCAACACATAATCACACAGGTGTGCAAACACACAGATAATCATGTCTGGGTGGAAGTGACCATATCCACAAACATGTATAGGTAAACACAAATCCTCTCTGATCTGACTACTTTGCCTTCCTGAGTTGTCCAGCAGTGAGTAATGGCTCTGGTCAATATGACCTAACATGCACTATAATCCTTCTTGACCTGCTTAGACCCTCTCATTACATCTAAGCCAGCATCCTGCTGACATGCAAAACACAGGCTCAGCCATTTCACATCAACCTGCAAATGATGATGGCAGTAATGAAGAATCCCTAGATAAAGGAAAGGCTTCTATGCACTGTACATTGCCACATCAATTGAAGTATTTCTCTATCAACAGAGGATGACTGTGTGAAGGGAATCTTTTTACACCAACATTTGTTGTTTCCAACATACTTGGTAGCTGATACAACTAATATGCTTCCTTCTCCATTTCTCCAATAGTGGGTGTGGAGTGCCAATATCAGAAGTGCCTACAGTTTATCATACCTGCTGTTTTATTTCAGTATATTCCAGACACCATCAAGCTAAACATTGCCTTGCACTTGAAAAACAAGTAAAAAGAATATGTCAACAGAAAATCTAGTTTAATCTTAAAACCATCATTTACTATTTCAGAAAAACCTGCAAAAACTGAATAACCTGCCTGGAACTGTTACAAGAAGACTGACTAGCTCTATCAAATGTTTGTGTTTCATAATATTTCTAAAAGAAAGAAATCTATTTCATTAAACTGGAAATGTACAATTCATTTTCAAATGTAGAAACATTTCTCCAAATGTCACCTACTCT
>NW_018128292.1:9228-35667 GCF_001952655.1 Monopterus albus
CCCCCCCCCCCCCCCCCTCCCCTTTAAGGTCAAGTTAATTTTATTTTCTATATAGTGCTGGATCACAACAGAAGTCATTTAAGGTTACCTCTCCTACAGAACAGGTCTATACCTTGTTCTTTTATTAAACAAACTAAATAGCCTTATGTTATTTATCTTATTTATATGACAGCATATCATTTCTGTCTCTACATGGTCAGATCGTGCGTTTACAATTCTCCTCTGCTCTCTGTATCGCACACAGCAGAGTTTTTGAGTAAACAGCCGGTCCCAAAGTCAACAGAAACACAGGACAAGTTCTTTCTGATCTAAATTAAAATCTTTCACTGTCAGTAATGCCTGATGCTTGTACCCTTACAGGCACCTATTTTTTAAACTCCAATGCACAAGAAACCAACATTTTTCTGTGGGCATCAACATTATCTTGATGAACAAACTCGTATCAAAGGATATATTCAATGTTCCTACGCAGGTTCTCATTGAGCTTGGCCTCCAGCTCACCTAGCTCCTCCTCAGCCTTCCTCATATCTTTCTGTAGCTCCAGGCGAGACTTTCTGCTATCGTAGTAGCCTCCTGTCAGTGCACCACGGTGGCTCACCTGGTCACCTAGGAGGTAACCACACAATGTACAGTGTAGAACAGAAAACAGGCTACTACAGTACTACCACTATCACTGGTACAGAGACGAGTCAAAGATTCTGTGTGTTGACACATGACATTGCCAAACCTCTTAACCTACACCTCCCTGAATTTACATGGGAGCAGATAGTTTAACTAGGAGTATGATTCAGACATGATGCATAGTTTCTCTGTATGTAGTTTGTCTCTGTATGGAGATGGCTGAAAATCCAATTAATACAGAAAAAGACTGGCCTTATCCTTTAAAATAATTATACAGCCAAAACATTTTACACAGCCTATACTTGTGCAGGCCTTTTGAAAAACAGGCCTTACATAACAGAACTGACATTATTTAATAAAAACTTTGGATCACTGCTGACACACTTTTGGTCTGACACTCTAGGTGTGCTTCAGGTGACGACTGGCACTTTGCTTATGTGTTCTCACTTTCTCACTTCAGTATTTTTCAGTGGTAGTGGTGTATAGCAGGGTCCGAAATTAACAGGTGCTTCAAATGTACTTTTGTTCGTCCCTGAATGTTTCAGTCAGGACTCGAGTTGTATTGTATTGAATTTATTAACTTCTGATTGATATAGCCCATTAAAATAACTTTGCTTCAGCTTTTTGCTCTGGCCTCTATATGTCTGTATCCAATATATTATTATTTCAAAGTAATCCTGTATATGTACATGACACAAAAACGTAATTTATAATTTTGGCCAGTAAAAAAAAAGTGTTTGGCCGATGGATAGTGTACTAGGTATGGCAGGTCAACTTACCCTCCAGAGTGATACAGTCCATGGTGAAGGCTCTGGCCAGCTGTGTGGAAACCTCCATGCTGCGACAAATCAAGGTCTTTCCAAACACATGCTTGAAGGCCTTGTCAAAGTTGGGGCTGTAGCGCAGCTTACTGATCATGGGGATGGCGTCCTTATGGGGCAAAAACATTTAGGTATGAACACATGCTACACAGCGCATCTTTGAACAAAAAACGTGAATTATATATGTGAGGTCACTGGGAAACTCAGTGAAGCAGCACTAGGCAGTGTGCTGTGGCTTTATTTACAACAAGCAATGAAGAGAATAAAGCAAAAAGTGCACAGTTGTTACACCTCAAAATGGCAAAATCTAGTAAGAAATGCATTAATATAGTTTCTTTAATGTTAACTGTTCCAGATTTAGTTACATCCATATGCTGTTAAGATCTAAATTTGCTGCTTACAAAACACCAGATACAATTTATACATGGTACTGACATTGGTTTCTGGGTAGGCGGTGTCTCTAACGTCCAGTTTGCTCAGGGGCAGGAAAGTGACTTCTCCAGGCAGGTTCATTTTGTTGAACTCCATTAGTATTTTGGTGCTGACTTCGTCAGTCTCCACAATGTGGTAGAACAGTCTGGAAAACATGAGAGCAGTCAGGAGGACATAAACAAAGAGGAAAAGGAAAATAAAGACACAGTTTAACAAGTCTGCCACATTGTAATATCTGAGAAATCAATGCTGTAAACAACCAACAAATATCTGAGAATATACAAAATATTTACAACATTTATTCCTATAATGGGTACACAAGGATTAAGATGAAAATAATTAAGCCCCAAGGCATATGGTATACTAATTGTGCAAACAGAGAAACAACTTAACACCACACACCTAAGTATATTTTGCCTTCCCAGAACCCAGCTCCTCATATTGACAAGTTGACAGGCCACAACTGTTTCAGTATATGGTTTCTTGCAACAATTTTCATATTCATCACCAATGTTTGGCAGTGATATTTTTACTAAAAACCCCACCAACATTTGGCAGTGAAAATATATAAAGGAGTCCTCACCTGGTACCAGCAGTAACCTCCACACAGGTGTAAAAAGCAGGCTCACACTCAAAGTTATTCATGACGATGCCATGATAACCCTTGATGACATGCTGGTTGATGCCCTTCCGACGGAAATGCTCAAGGACTTTGTTGATACTGTCAATGCCGTTCAGAATGGCCTGGAGGGCCACAAGAGAAAGAAAAGGAATAATGAGTTAAAATGGAAAATAACTTTCAAAGTTAAATATATATTTCAAGGCAAGCTCATATGAACACGCAACGGCCTGGATTTATGCCCATTCAAGCAAACTCAAACAACTATCACGTAATACTTAATTTTGTTAGAAAAAAAGTATATTAGTATTTTGTTTGGGGAAAAAAAAAGTCTCAAGATGTGTATAAACCCAGTTGCTTCTGCATAGAAATACTAGAACATATGTAAACCAAATTTTTTGAGCTTTAGGTCACGTCTAAGATGATAGTTCACCGCTGTAACATTGCAGATAAGTCAGAAAACATGGAAAAGCATGTCATGGACACTTTAAGGTTAGGGTAAGTCTTCAGAAAATGAAAATTCCTCCCAAGAAATGATGTGTGCTCGCAAGTACAGGGATTAATATGGAACCACAAATCTGTCATCAGTTTCAACACTCTAAAAAGAATTTCCATTTCTTCACACACACACACACACACACACACACACGCCCACAGGGAGCCATTACATATCCCGTAGTGGCATTATTAAATTCAGTAATCATGCACAGTGACATGGACCTTTCCGGTGGCCGCTCGAAGAAGCTGCTGTTTCTTCTCCAGGTCCTCTCGTTTGGCTGCCAACGCCTGCTGCTCTGCGTTCTCCTCACGCCACAGGCAGCTGGACAGACACAGTCAGTCACCCACTGGTCATTCATGGCATCAAACAGATTAAAAGCCAACTGCAGCCATGATACTCAGAGAAATCAGAGTAAAACATGCAACAAAAAATGTTCTTTGCAGATGTTTATGTAAATAATTTATGATTATGATTTAGACACCTTACAAAAAACAGAACAAGCAGATTTTACACTTAAGGGGTATGTCTCCTCTTAAAAATGAGGAGCAACTTTCGCAACATGATTCCTTGTCCATTTAAAAACCTTGCATGTCAAATTACATTTGCATATTTACCGTACACATACATATATGCAATATAGAGCATATCACAAAAGTATTCACTCCCTTGTTTTTCACATTAATAATTCAAATTGTTTTGTCATGCCCTAGACTGAGACCACATGCTGCTGCTATCGTCAAGTGAAACACAGATTTGCTTAATATTTGTTAATCAAATTTTAATTATTGAAACAATAAAACTGCCAAAACAGTCTGCCTCTTGTTTTCATTTCAGTATTTAGTCAGTTATTCATATTATAAGATCATACATTAGTAACAGTTTGCAGCTGTGGGTCCACATATTGTTTTCCTTTTATTAGAGCTGTCATTATGCTGCCCTTTCACCCACTAGACAAAAACAATAGATCACAGTGAACTGGAGGGTGCACGATGGATTCGGGATTTGACAAACATGAATGTGTTCATTAAATTTCATTATTTATATGATATTGAGTACATCATCTCAATTAATAGATGGTGACTTGAATAAAAATGCTCAATTTGTTGCAGGAGAGCATCTTTCCTGACTATATGTTCAAACCCAGAGCAGAAGCATCACCTGTTTTGTGTATACATAAACCTTGTTGCTTAAGTGGACAGAGAAGGCTGGGTGTTAGGTTGCCAAGCAGAAATAACATCCTGGCTTAAAGGAAGCATGAACAATTCTACCTCTCAGTTTAATGCAAGATACAAGAATAACTTGCATAACGATTAATCCAAATTGAGTTATGTTATACTTAGGCAAGACAACATAAATAAACACACAGATCACAAGCCAGGCCTGAAGCTATTTCAAAAATATGCGGTCCAAGAGGGGGTTGGAAGGAAAGTGAAGGTTCTTACTTTCTCTCACTCTGCAGCTCATCTTTCCTGTTCTTCACCTCATAATACTTTTTGTCCAGCTCTTCAACACGTGTCTTGACCTCATTTAGATCTTGATCAAGTTTCTAAAAAACAAGTTAAAAGTGGGTCAGAACGTGAGATTAAAACTATGGAAACCATGAAAACTGGCAAACACAATACATCATGGTATTTCAGTCTATTGGAATTAAAGTTATATGAAATTACAACATAAATTTTTCAGCCACAAAGATAATTTTGAACTGAATACGTTTTTTAACCCTAGCAATCAAAATTACCAAAAGCTTTTCACAAATGTAGCTACATTTGTACTCCACAGCTAATAATTTTCACCACAGCTACAAAATACCACATACCATTAATCCCTCTGAAATGAAATTGGTCTGAATATCAAACTTCCCATGCAAGCTACAAATCTTCAATATGGAAAATTGGAGCAGTAGTTAAAAGGTTCAGAGTTGTCATACATTGTACTGCTCCAGGTTCTTCTCCTTGTTCATCTCTGTGTCCTCCAGGTCTTTGTGGATGGCTGCGATCTGCCTCTTCTTATCATTGATGGCCTGGTCCAGAGACTTTAGCTCCTTCTTGATCCACTTGTCCCTCTCCTCCTTTGAGGTGAACTGGCTGCCACGGCCCTGCTTTGCATACAGGTCTGTCCTCTCTTGTGTAGCCTGGGCCAATCTGTAAGGAGATGGGATGGGGAGTTCAGATGTTATAAACTAAGCCACAGGTTGACATAGGAAACCTCGCTGTAAGCCATCCGAGTTCTACTCATTTCCCAACAAATGTAGATTTACATAGCTACTGTAACAACCTTGTCAGCCAACCGTTATCAGCAGTATTTACATTTTTTCTTGTCTACCCGTGTGCTTGTTGTTTTGATGATTCTTAGTCACAGATACAGATGTCTGCTGAACATAATTTCCATGATATGAAAGCAGCAATTTTAAAAGAAAGTGCATGTGTGATTTATTTAGGACTTCCAAAAGAACATCGAGAAACAAGTCAACACATTTATCTCAGCATCACCTTCCTGCAATTAAGAAATCCAAATGATTGTAGCACACCTGCACCAAAAAGCTTTGTAGCTGAATCCACAAACATTTCATGTGCTTCCACCTCTTGATCTCTCGCTATAAAAATGAATTTAAAATGTGATGACTGACTCATCAAGCTGTGACTGATCACCAGCTGCTCAAGGGAGTGTAGCTGAAGATGAGTCATCCATACCTGGAGATGCCCCGCTCCTCTTTTTCCTTCACCATGTTGAATTTGGGCTCAGTCTCCTGCAGTTCTTTTTGCTTCTCCTCAATTTTCTCCAGCAGCTTCTGACGCTCCTTTAGCAGACGTTTCTGGGTGAGCAAGAACAGGACAATTTATGGCAAAAAGTAGCCCATGAGAGATGGAGAGGAAGGAAAGCAGTAAAAATGAAAGACACGCTGCTGACAGTGTAAAGATGATTAATAAACAAAGCTTATATTACAATCAAGAGATGGACAGGTGCTATAAAGACAAGAAAAAACACCAAGGTCTCCTCAGTACAATTTATATTCATGTTTTATCCACAAATATTTCTTCATGCAACTTATTCTCACCACTTCATCGTAAAACATAAGCCATGATCTTGGAATAATTGTTGAATAGTTTCCAGTAAATATCGAATAGTATTTTAGCATTAAATGCCCATCCCTACAACATACACTGTCAGATCACCCCAAAACAAGACGAACTAGTAAAAGGTTACAAATTCAGTGAACAATACTGAGTAAAAGTGATGGTAAGAAATAGTCAACCATGTGCAATAATTCCACACCTGCATACTGAACACAGGCTGCCAATTGCACTTCTGGTTAGATGGTAAACTGTATTTCATTGCCTTGTACAAGTGCAATGACAATAAAGTTTAATCTAATCTAATCGATGGCTGACTTCGGTGAGGTAGGCTGTCCTCCCACCAGTCTGAAAACATACTGCAAACCCACACGCCCCACATGTCAAAGCAAGCTCAAATAAACAGCAGCTAATGACGCAGTTCCACTTCCCTCCTGTGTCATTTTGTTCCTATAACTTTTGGCTGAATCTGCACTGTCAGTAGTCAGGTAATCTTTGTGCAACCAGCAGCCAACATGCTGCCTGGGACCCCTGAGACTCCATACACTGAGCCAATAAAGCTGTTATGTATACTCACATGCACATAAACACACTGAACATGAAGCCATATGGAAAATGATTAATGCCAACTCTGTACACAAAACCTCATGCCAGAAATGATGTATAGTAGACCTGATGGCCAAGAGTGTGATACACAGGTTGGTACTTGGTTCTCAGTTCATCCCAGAACTGGACTAGCAAATGTTTTGCTGAAAGATTCTGCACTAAAACTGTCAAGTCTTTACACTAGGACAGACTTGAGACTAAAACATTTAACCCTTTAGAACAGTTTATCAGAAGATAACCAACAAGAAATTAATCTGTGGTAATTTGGAAAATTAATTATTTAGCAAATAAAAAATAAAAAAAAGAAATATTTTCTGGTTACAGCTTTCAAAAGCAGTCCAGGTTTTCCTGCCATTCTGTTTCATACTATTGTGGTGAAAACAAGTTTTTTTTAAACTGGCAACGTAAACAATTTTAAGCAATCACTTACAGCTCCAGTAATCCTACTTCTACACACATATACATGTATGCAGTCACAAGAAAAAGTAATGGTACTGTTTGCAATTTCCTGGTTTTCTGCGTAAATTGCTCATTAAATGTGATCCGATCTTCACCAAACTTATAAATATCAACAAACAGTATTTCTAAGCTGATAAAACACTGTCACAATCTTTCATGCCTTTATTACTTTTTCCCAATACCATTACTCTTTCTCACGACTCTGTGTGTGTCACACACACATATATGTCTCCACGAAAGTGAAAGACAACAATTGTGGGGGCCATAAAGGCTGCTATTGCTGCCAAGTTACTTGAAAAGTGAAGTGATTATGGAGATGAACTCCTCCTTCCAGCTTGCAACAAGGGTAAGTGGAATAGATGAAAAGAGAAAAAGGTTAGGGAGAAGGGAGAGGAGGAGCCTTGTTGGTGCAGCATCACATGTGCAGAGTGACGCTTATGGGAGGCTTCCATACCCTCTGTTCACTGTTGCCTGCCAGCTCATCCTGCAGGTCCTTGGCCTTCAGCTCAAGCTTGGTCCTCTGCTTGATCTGCTCCTGGCGCTCAGCCGACAGTTGCTCTCTCTCCTCCTTCATGGCAGAGATCTTGGATTTCAGCTCCCGCACAACGCGCTCCGTCTCCTACCAAACAGAAGCGAAAATGAAAAAAAATCTCACAGTGCAATTTATTTCAGAGGACTGTAAATACAACAGCTTGCATCAGACCTAAAACTAATATTCAAAAGTACTAAAGTAATATTCAATGTATATATTTATAAAACATTATGACTGTTTGATTCAGTCTCATCACACAGAAAAGCCATTCAACAATGTAATTCTGGATACTAAACAGTGTTACACCTTGTTACAGACAATGTTGTGATGGTTACTACAATGTTTAGTTTTACCCACCCCTAATCCCAAGTATGGAAACCATTCTTTGAGGTGGAATTCTTTACCTCTACTTTGTCCCTGGCATCTTGCTGAGCATCACGCAGCTGTCTGGATTTGTCGCCACAGGTCTCTCTCTTGGTAGACAACTAGGGATTGGAAACACACACACACACAAAGTATAAAAATCTTGGTATTTGAGGTTCTGAACAGAACACTACATTTTTTGTGCACAAGCCACAGTGACTGGTTAGCTCTTACAATTTTTTTTTTTTTTTTTTTAAAGGATCACTTATTTGTCTACCACTCTAAAATAGTTGTAATCTGCCATTAAAATGCTGTTTAACTTGTCATAGTAAAACTACTGTTGGGGACACACACACACACACACCCTATAATTGCAGGGGAAACACTGTATTGTGTATATATGTAATCTTCTGAGCAGTGGGTAGTGATACTTTCCCCGTCAAACACAAAGTCTAACAGTTTCTTTTTTTTTCTCTGTATATACAGTAAATCTTTTTTTTTTTTTTTACTTCATTACCTCATCCAGCTTAGCACGAGTTTCATTCAGCTCCTGGTTGTAGATGGTGTACTCCAGGGCTCTTCTCATCTTGTCCCACTTCTGGTACTGAGCAAGCTCCTCCTTCTCATCCTCCAGAGTGTGCAGACGTTCCTCAATATACTTTAGCAGCTCATTGATCTTCTCTCGCTTTCCCTCTGGAGAACACACACCACATTGTTCTTAAAAATACAAACCACTATTAAATGCAAGCTTAATTTTCTGAAACTGTCATCTCACACTAGGGCTGAATGATTTGGGAAAATAATGTTTTTTTAGCAATACTGCGATTGCAATTTAATATGCGATTTTTTTTCTCCACTTTTCTTCTGTACTATTCAGTGCAAACAGGCTTTGCTGTAAATGACTATAAAAAGACTAGATTAGAATTAAAACTGCACAGCAGTAAGTATGGAATAGGCATATTTTCTTTTCTTCATTCATACAATTCTGCAGATGTGAGCTCATCACAGACTTTGAGTAGTGTATTGGAATTTCTGATTAAACCAAAGCAGAAAACTAAACTATACAACATCTGAACCCTCTGCTGTCTGCACAGTTACTGCTGCTAGATGCACTGAACTATTTGAAGCACTTCAAATTTTTATCTTTACTTCTTTTCTCTGCCACACATTTATGTTTTTGATCCTGCCGCACATCCTTTGTTTAGAAATCGCTGGTTTTGATATTTGGAAATCACATTCTGTTAAATTAATTATTGTCTATTAAACAATAATGTAATGAGGGTTTTACCCGTCTCCTTCATGAGAGAAATACTCTCCTCCTTGCGTTCATCGTACACCCTTGTTCCTGCCACCTCTCTCAACAGCTTCAGGCGCTGGGAGTCAGGTGCTGTTGCCATTTGGTTGATCTACATAAAACATTGAAATAATGCATAAGATGAAATACCCTGCTCCATTACTTTGAGCAGATGTTACTTGTCATTTTGACCAATCAACACCAATGTTTCAGTCTGCTCAAAATGCATATAATTTAACATGACAAGCTAACACATCAGCACTAACTACAGCCTTGCTTGCACACCGCAATGCATTACACAGCACTAAAAAAAACACTATAATGTGTTAAACAAGTGTGAGTTTGGCACCCACTCCTTTCTCACCTTTCCCTGCTTGACGATGTAGTAGGGGTTACTGCGGGAGAAGCCAGCACTCTCCAGAAGGTTCATGACATCATTCTTACTGCAATGATAACAGACGCCATCAAACAAATGATTACACTGAATCACTGAAGTGCCATTTCCTCTGATTACAGGGACACAAACAGTGGATCCACAGAAATACTTACGTAACCATCTTCTTGTCTAAAAAGTACTGGTCTTTCTTTGCGCCAATGACGCGACGAAGGGAGACTTCTTCTTTGTCAATCTGGAGGGAGAGACATTTATCACTCGTCAAGAGGAGAATCGCACAGAGCAGCAAAATTGGCCGTCTACGTCACAGTACAACCAGGCTGCATGATTATAGGTTCACACCCAGTGAAAAACAACAATTGGATTTCTAGTGTGGTACAAACACCCTGCCTTCATCATAAAAATAATAAGCACTGTGTGTACTGGAGGCAGTGTGACTACAATCAGTGTTCATCCAGTTTAGGGAGACAGTTCAATATGAACTCAACAACATAATATAGTGATAATGTACAACTTCCAGTGGTAGCCTAGACTGAGGATGTTGAGCAAAGTTATTTTGAAAGTGATACCAATATCTAGTACTTTTCCACACATATCGATGTAAATTTTCTTTAAATGTTCTTGCACAAATACAGTTGTAAAACAGACTAAGATGCCTATCTTAAAATACGTTTTCTGTGGCTAATCGGGTATTTAAGTGACATACTTTTTATTCTGTAGTTTTATTAGCACAAGTGTTATACACCAGGGTCTTTGGCCAGTCCAAATGGCATGTCAATATACCAGTAAACCCCTAGCTTTAGCTTCTAATGGCTTCACCAATCAAAACATTTATTGTTTTCACAAGCAGATATGTTGTTATTCATTATATTTTTCATATTAACACAGAAAACAAGGAATTAATTAATAGTCTTCCTTCATCAACTTCTGCATTATGAAGCTGAAAGAACCAATGTGTCAGCAATTACAAAAATAGGATCAATATCAGAATCAGAATCAGCTTTATTGGCCAGGTGTGTCGGACACACGAGGAATTTGACTCAATACATCAGCTCTCAATGTGCATGTACATATCCCCATGCAAGGGGCAAGTAAACAGTAAACCAACATAAGGCTGTGTAGTATAACAAAATAAACAGTATTAACAAGCAACAAACAGTGCAAACAATGCAAAATAAACAGTATAAACAGGCATTAAAGAATGGAAACAGACAAAGGAATGCTCATTGTGAAACACTGTGAAATATGAAATGTTTGTCTTCCCTACCGGCAGCCGGTTATCAGAGTTGTCAAATATAATCTCCACAAAAGCCGAAATGACACGAGGACCAGTTCCCTCCTGTAGTCATGGGGAGGAAATAGCATTTTAACGCAATAGTGAGATGTTTACATTTATTAAAAGTGCTGCATCTCAAAATACATTTCTCACAAAGTTTCATTCTCCTTTAACACAAATATCATATTTTAACCTAACCCTAATGAGACTACTGTAATCCAGCACTTATTAGAACACAATATTTTGTCAAAGTGTGTATGTCTGAAAACTAATTTTTACTGGGATTTGTAGTGTGTCTGACATTTGTCTGTACTTACATGGAGCAAAGCCAGGCGCTGTTCAGGTCGCAGGTGGCTGAACTCATCACTGAGCACAAACTGAATGGCTACAAAAACAGAGAGCAGCCACAGTTTTAGATGACAAACAATAAATTCACAGAAGGTAAAATGTGTGACTTCTGTGTGATAGAATCCACTGAGGTTCAAGTTGCATACCATAGAAAAAGTTACTTTTTCCTGACCCATTTCTTCCAACTGTAACAAAAAAAAACACACACACAAAATAAGGGACATGATGACATGCATTTACAGCCAGTTACATGAACCTACTTTTGTATGTGAACCTGAATTCTCTGACACCCACATAAACCCAGTAAGTCAAAAAAAAACAAACAGTATCTTATAATACACACAGGTGAAACGTTGAGGTGAGCACAACATACTCACCAATGACATTGTGCTTTGGACTAAAAGGGTCTACAACAGTTTGGTCCCTGTAACTTCTGAACCCCTGGATGATAACCTGCACAAGAACCCAAAGACCACCGTGAGCACGCTGTCATATCATCCTCATATTTAAAATAGCACTGACCAATTACTGCAGCTAGACAAAGCTGTATGAAGGGACATGAATGAAGCAATATTACTACCTCTGCTCTCCGATTATAAAATAACTTACACTCGCAACATCAAATGTAACGTTAACCCAATAATAAAATGAGAGGCACGATTTCAAACAGGCCCTTGACTGTCAGCAGATGTATGTGCAACTGCACTCAGTTGGCATGCTTGTTAGCAAGATGAACCATAGGCTAGGCAATTATTATGACGTTGTTAGAGCGTCCGTTATATTCACACATGATGAAATCAATAACTAAAGTTAACTGCATATTAACTACTGAATAAAGCTAGAAATCAGCTACTGTAACATTAGCTTTGTAGCGTTAGCTTAGCACCATGAGAAGGGGGCGGGCAATTCCAATTAAGCTACTCCAAAGAGCGCTAACTAGCATTAACAAGCTAACTATGTATCTTAACTAAATTTTTGATGTTATTGTGCTTAGCTCTGCAACCCAGTTATCGCTGGAATATGTGGAAAACCCCCCAGTACACTGAGCACAGTAATTTAGTGGAATAACGTTAAGACAGCCGAATTACCGTCAGGCCAGTGATAGTCGGCAAAACGCACAAGTCCGGTGTCTTTAGCTTACCTGTTTGATATACATGGCTATCTAAGCACTGAGTCTTCTTGGTTAAAGTGGTCTTCTCCAATAAACTGGAGAAGTCCGGAAATTAACAACCCAAACTTAAAGAAATTTTTTGAAACTGCTGCATTAGTGAAACACTGTGTAGCAAAAGAGAAAAACACGGAAAATGGCGGCGGGGGCGGAATACAATGGATCATACCATTATGTGAACGATTCTTGTAGCAATAAACATACTCTAAATGATTTGTTGTGGTGATTTAATTTGATTGTAATTTAGCCTTATAGAAATATTGCACATGTTAATATACTATGATGACTCTGTGATCACTGTGTGTTTGACTGTAAACAGCACGTTTGCTACTTATTTACTTCCTGTTTGTACAGTTGGTACAGTCTTGTTGTCTGTATAGGCGCCAAAGACAGAAAAGTGGCCGAGCCACTGGTCTGATCACTAATCTAGTAGGACTTAAACTTGTAATCGTTAAAACGGTTGCTTGTTGATCATTATAGAATATGCTTCATTCTCTCCCTAGAAAATACAACGTTTTTCTATCTCCAGTTGGAGTTTTCTCTATCTGTGGTTTGGATTTAAGAAATCTAATGGAAGTGTTCAGTGGTTCATAGTTTGCATAGGTAACACTGAGTATACCAATAATGTTAACTTGATGACCAAGAATTTGGGCATATGCACCCTATTACTATAAGCATAATTGCTTAACTAAATCTGCCCATGAAGGCCAACTTAAGTCACTGCAGGTGTCACTGCTCTGAGGGCTTATATTATATTTAGGCCTGTCCTGCCAGAATGTATTCTAAAAGTAGTAGCCTGTTAATTTTTCATATGTTTTGCTGTTTGCAGGAATAGGTCACTGTACATTAAAGGCAAAGTTCACTTGAAATCCAAATTGATTCCTCAGTTACAGACCAACATACATGCTACAATGATCACACATGAACAGCAACTAGTTTTTGTGGTGAAAACATTTATTAAACAACACATTTATATCCACATGATTTTAAAAAAATCGGACGGACTGTAACTTTCAAATAAATTAGGTTTAAATGCCTGACTGTATTTGTGAATAGGCAAATAAATCACAATATCAACCTAAGGCAAGTATATTGCAGTTTATCACTGTGCTGTTGTTTCACCTCTGCAGTTCACAAGACAGGAAAACAGTATCAGTGTTTGCAACCCGTAGATTTCATAGGCCTCAAAGTCTGTGAATTAATACTATTATCTTGACTCTTCACTGATTCTGTCACTGATCTCCAGTCTATCTGCTCTGCTGAGTTCAACACCAAGCAAACAGAGAACATTAGATTTTATTTTTTTCAAGTAAGATTATATAGTACTCATAGTTCATTTTAAGGCAGTGCAGTTATTGGGCTCAGTTTTAACTGGTGATGGACTGGGGACTGCAGGCAAGAGGTAGGGAGGGTGAACACAGATGGCTCAAAGTTTTTGGTGTTGAATGTGGGGGCAACGTCATTGGCAAAAAAGGAGGCAGACTCTGGGGCACAGGGTGTGGCCGGTTCACGTATGGCAGTATGAGCCGGGGCCATAGAGAGAACCTCTGACTCAAACTGCAGCAGCTGACCCATAAAACTGAAGTTAGGTGAGATGATTGACCGGCGCTGTTTGATGATCTCAAAGGCTGCATCCAGCTGCACCTGCTGTGTCCTCATGATGTAGGCCATGCAGATGGTAGGTGAGCGTGAGATTCCTGCTTCGCAGTGGACCAGGACCTTTCCCCCTGATTGCCTCACATGATCTGGAAGGAAAAGAAGCCAAAATAAATTATCTGGTCAGATAAGGGCCCAGTTTTTCTTTCTTTCGGCTATCATCAGCAAAATTGTTCTAGCTCATGGTTTGTGTCAGGATTTATTTTATTTTTGTGTGTCTCTAACTCCTATTTTTTAAATCAAATGAAGTGGTAGAGAGGGTTGCAATGCATCAATAGGTAGTTTTAACAACTAATGAAAAATCAAATTTTAACCGTCTAATTATTATCATCTCCTTACTCCCACTCACTGATTCTATGTGAACACCTTTCTGTGCATAATAGTTTCTCACATACATGACGTGAACACAGCTGGTTTCGTGTGTGTGTGTACCATCGACTGCAATAAAATATATTTATACAGTCAGTGGTGTGTACACAGACACCTGTGTGGCTTGTCTGAGTCACGAAGTGCAGCTTTACATGAGATTTTCTTTCTCTTCCACTGTTGTGGGGGCGTTGGGTGCTGCTGCAGTTTAATGTGGCACAGGGAGGTACTGTATGTTCTAATTTAGAACTGCAGTGCTGTATGTTCTAATGCCTACACAAAAATCTACTGTCATTTGTACAAGTGTCGCTCAAGACACATTTTGGGATTTTTTTTTTCAATTCCTAGAAAGATTGCAAACTCCTACTTGTTTCCTTTTCTGCCTACTTAGTTTAATCTAACTACACTTAGTTCCACAAAGCCCCTGTAGACACCTACAGATCTCGCTCTGTCTGTCTGTCTGGTAAATAAAAACACTGAGGGCTCCTTCTGTTTGGTTCTGAGAGCCACTGCGGGGGAAATGATGATTTCTGACAATGATGATATTTGATAAACTACATGACTGAATCATAAACTTCCCATCTGGAATGGCAGATGCAACAAAAGAGATGAGGGGTCAGAAGCGGGTGTTTGAATGACTATCCTCAAGTGATGCGCCCTCATTGGCCAGAGGTGTCATGATTCGCTTCAGCAGCTATTTTCTTTCAGGAGGTCACTTAATATGTATTTTCTCCCCCCGATTGTAAATCACTAGGTTTGAAGGGTTTCTAATTGGTGATTGCTTTTCATTTGGCTGATCTGTGAGAATTTGTGTACACCACATTTGAAGTCACTTGGCATAGATTATGAATTCTGTAGGTCCTTCCTGAATGTAGGCTAAACCTACCCCAGGAAAAAACTGCTGCCTTATGTAACTGACAGGCTTAATCAAAGACACCCTAAATGTAGGCTGCAGCCCCAAACAATGTACGACAACAGCAGCCCCACAATACTGGTCAGCCAAGCTGCTTGTGGGTGAGCTTTGTCCTTGGTTATACCTGGCTATAAATAGCCACCAGTACATTGTGTATATCTTTTGCTACTGTTGCTGCTATTATTCAGCACCTCTCTCCTCTCCCACACACTCTCTCATTCTCTCTAACACATTCATTGCCCCACTGCCCTCATGTCCACAATGATTCTCATCTGTAAACAACCAAAAATTGTTTTCTCATTCTTTGTCAATCTGCTAGCTCTAATCCTCCACCCAACCAGCGCTAATAACTCTGTGTGTAGGCTATGTGTGAGTGTGTATCAACCAGCTCTGGACCTCCTCTACCCCACATTTACTGAACACGGACAGATCACCCAGTTGTCACACTGACTGGCCACACCCAGTACAGTAAGCCACTGAGATTAGGTCTGGGAGGCAATGACGGCATGGGAGAGTCTTTTTAAAGCAAAGAAGGGGGGGAGTAAGGTCAGATGAGGGAAATGAACAAATCCTGAATGAAAGCTGACTGGTTTGATATGTTGGGGGGAGGGTTATGCAGCAGAACAACCTAAACTGATTAATGCTGAGTTTCTTAGACCTCCACGGGAGCAGGTGTGAAGGGCAAAGGATGCATGTTTGAAAATGTATTTCAAAAATAACCACACCTATGTATAGGTGTCTCTCAGACTCAGCTTGGGTAGTTCTGAGACTTCTTGAGGTGATGTTGCACTATAAATATAGTGACAGCAAAGATGACGTATTCCAGGAAAATGTTCGATGTTGGTGGAGGTGTATTTCTTTCCCTCTGTAGCTGGTTTGCGTGTATGAACTATTTTGAGTACTAAGATGAGTGAATCAACAACTTTATAAAATAACAGTGCCCCGACACAAACCTTTGAATGTAAACCCAGTAAACCACACAAGAGTTAAAGAGCTATCCCCTGTAAAGAAATGGGCACAACGATCTTTCCCTCCAACTCACCAATAAACTCAATGGCCTCCTGGAAGTGGGAGCTTATGTCAGCCATGTGGCTGTCCTCCACTGGGATCCACTTGTAGTCGTAGTGGCCCTTTTCTGGCCGCAGGTCCCTGCGTGACACATTGAGCAAGGCCGTGATGTGAAGGTCGCTGAGATAGTCCTGTCTGGAGGCATGGTAGGCACTACCGAGGTAGAGGAAAGGCAGGATCTCTACAGGTTTACCCTGAGTGGGAAAAGGGTGAGAAAACAGAGTTGTGAGAAGATAAGGACTAGAATCTACAACACACAACCTCCTAACAAGACACAACACTGGACACTAAGCCTTGATTCATCTGCTTTACCCCACCCTTAAGGCATGTTTGAGAAAATACACCCAAGCCAAAATTTCCAAGCACCTGCCAGCAAAACATTAAGTACATCTGCAGATAAAATGTACACAGCTGTATACAGCTGGAGGAATGAAGTGAAATAACCCACAAAACACCACAGACACAATAGAGTGTTCTTTGAGATGTGAAGCAGCCACGTGCTTTCTGTTTGGTCAGCGGAGGAGATAGGACAAAGGTCAGTGTTAAAAGAGTGCTTTTCTCCAGGGGGTGTCCCCATAGCAGCTGGGCATCAATGACTGCTCTGTCCCTTTTGAATCAGAAATGGCTGGTGAGTAGCAAAGGTCAGATATTATTTAAGCTATATGTATGTTGAGAAAATGTTTTGATGTGCTGGTGCCAAATATAAGCCTATCTGATGTCAGCAGACTTTGGATGTTTGTATTTTTTCTTTTTGAATAGGGCTAAAAATACAAATTGTCAGTGCCCTGGGGTTGTGAGAGAGCAAGGGTGGAAAGTAGTGCTGTAAAACGTGTTTCCAAACCTGATCATAGTCTGGTTTGTGGTGACAAAGCTTCTCACTGTGACTGCTGACTCTTCTGTCAGTTTCACTTCCGCTCTGGTCGATGGTTTTCACCTCAGTGCAAAGTTCAGGGTATTGAGAGTGGAAGTTCTGGTATCCTCCTGAGCAAAAAGAAAAACATCAACACATTCGTTGTTTGTAGCCTAACAAGAAAGCTTATAATAACAACCACTACCCCCTGACACACTCATGCACCTCTTGGGAAATGGCCGCATTTATGAAACAGTCTTAGCACCGATTATAACCTTTATAACCCGATTATAAGCGCGTATTTAATTACAGGAGATCGCAGTTGAAGGACCGGTAATCCCTTTAGGCCAACATCCTGGGGACGCATAGGTGACAGACGGAAATTGATGTGTTTCGTCACGTTATCAGAACCTCCAGGGAATTATTTAGATGAAAGAAATGTCTGCTTTTTAAAAATCGAAGTAAAAAAGTCATTGCAGCACCAATTTGCCTGTGTTTCACCCGCACTGACTCATCTGCTCCGTTGACGCACGCAGCTGGACATTTATCTCGCCAAGAAGTGCGAGAAAAATGAAGGCTGCTTTTCACACGGGCCAGAGGGGTAGTGGGAAAAAGATGACTTGGCCTTAACAGCAGGAAAACGTCAAATTGAATAGGCTAGTCCATAAATAATCCCTAAAAAGTCTACACATGTGAAATAAAAGTGGCCAATAGTTTTTTTTTAGGTTACGCCATTTAGACTAATTAAGCCGCTTCACGCTTATGAAGAATAAGATTTATGTTAATATTCTACCAGGAATAGGGATAATTCGGCTTTTAGAAAAGCCACGGCTCTCAAGTCTGTACAGCAGCATATCAAGACAGAGTGAAGTTTAATTTCAAGGCAGCCCAACATTTCAATCATTTTAATATAAAGGCATGAGTAAAACGTTTGATAAAATGTGAACAAGTTGTCAGTCTTCACCATGCAAGCCAGGCTATTTCAAATTATTTTAAAACAGCTAAGCAAACTCGTTGACTATGTTTGGTTTCTCATTTCTGGATTAAAATAGTTTAATGTCCCCAAACTCTCACCTTTCAGGAAACAGATGTTTGCCCCGCTCGCTAGATGTGAGAGGGTGTTTATTACTATTTGTGCTACACTGTCTTTTTTCAGCTTTTGCCAGTGGGACGTCCGGTCATCCAGAGCTACGATAGCTGATATGCTCCCCTCCCGAAGCCGAAACAGCGCTTTCTCATCCGGAATGACAAACTGGAGAGGAACCGGCCCTCCTCGAGACCTCCGGACCACCACTGAGTTGAGGTTGACATTGACAGAACCTTTAATATTGGAATTCGTGAATGAAAAAAAAGGTCGGCAATCCACAATAAGGCAGCTCCCACACTCCTTCCTGATGATCTTTCTCAGACGCCGGCAGTCTATGCTGGACACTTTCATTTTGACGTCTAGAAGTTGCTGTTATTGCCAAAAGAATTCAACTGGTCTGCTCCTAAACGGCGGTTGCGGGCGAGACGAAGAGGCCCGAGCGCGTCTGTGCCTACATTTCCTCCAAGGGGATTCCGGCCGATCAGTTTTATATGAATGGGACCTCCGGCGCGTGACGTCACGAACCATATATGGACACCGGCGAGGTGTGATTGTCGCAAAACCCTCCCACAACAATGACTAGATGTGACTCCACCCCCGGTCCTGATAAATAATAACCCTACTACTGCCGTGTGCTTGAGTCAGCTCTTACAGCGCGTCCTCCACCAGCACCTACACCTGCGCTTTCATTTCCACTCCGTGTTCAGCGACCATTTAAAAGACATAAAGCCAGAGATGTTTGGGAAGGATGACTAACCGAAGAAAATAATGTAAATACCCTACCAATGACCAATCAATGCTGTTTGGTGTGCAAAAAAGATCTGCAGTGAAGTCATCAAATATCAGTTTGATATAGTTTTCTGTCCAACAAAACCATAAAATAATCAAATTTCAAATCGAAGAAAAGCTATGATCACAAGAAGATATTGCTGTGTGTTCCTGACACAAACATGCACATTTAAGAAGCATATTGCAGAAAAATAATACAGTGATATTATAGGAAATTAATAACACAGGATCTGCACGACTGCAGAGTCTTTCAAGGGAACTGTACAGAAAAAACAAGTGATAAATGCCATATGATATATAATATATATTATAAAATTTGAATCCCACTGTAAGTCCCCAAAGGTCATTTTTGAAATGTCAAGGCTACTTATGAATATTCAGTAATGTGTGGGATTTTAGGTAGTTCAGGAAGACAAAAGCAACCACTAATGTCTCCTTAGTGTCATGTACAGCCCAGTGAACCTGCCTTATCTCGCTCAGCATGTAATCCTAATCACCCAAATGTATTAAACCCAGGTTTAAACGTCACACTGTCTGCCCTCATGTGCAATCAACCCTAGCACTTAGTGCAGGACTGTGTTTGGACTTTGTTTGCATTTGTACTTGGATTTAAATGTGTAATCACTGATGGCAGCTCGTAATCCAACTGGAACCATTTTGACTTCACAGTAGGCCATATTTAAAGACTGCTATCACAAAGCAACAGTCGCAACAAATTGTTTGGCAAAAACCCAAAAGCAAAAACAACTATTCAACATTTAATGGGGGTGAGGGAGTGGGGTGCTGCTGCACTGCTTTTTAGCTGGCTTTTTGCACATCTTAAAAATAGCATGGGAATTTTCAAGTTGGTGTTAAAACAATATTGATGTATCACTAAGTAAGTGAATAAGTAAGAATTTGGATACTTACTGAACTTGCCCATTAAATTCAAGCACACTTTATAGTTCTTGTGTCTACTGGCTGATCTTACTGTTAATCATTACATACTATGTATTGAATCTGTTTTTTGTTTTTGGGGTAATGTTCTCCACCTAAATCAACTGTATACTCAGTGTAAACAAGAAACACTGAGCTCCTCACTGGTCAAACACTCCAACAAATATGTGTTACATCATATTGTGTCTGCTGCATGAATGCGTGGGAATGACAACAAGAACAAAACAGAAGCAGAAAGAAAAACAGAGCAGCACTGAACAACAGAAATGTGACAAATGGACAGACAGTGAGACAGAGGCAGCAACAGCCCTGGTCACAGGCTCAGATGGACACATAAAATTAAACAAAACAGTGGACGCTCTCAGTCAGTAGGGGAGAAAGGACTGCATGTAGTGTTGTGCATGGCTAGCTGCCCATCTCTGGTCTGCTGAAAAATTAGGCTGAATGGTTGAATGGCTGAATAGATGCGGCTATAGATAAACTGCACTGTGAGATGAACTGGTTGGGGTTGGGTGGAGAAATGCCTGGATGGTGTCTGAGGATTAGCGGGACAGCAGTCAGCATGCCATATGGTCCAGTCTAATCTGGGCTCGTGACATCATGGCCGATGAACAGGGAGGCCCACCATACATGTCCTAGCCCTCATTTCATAATGGGTTTTTTTAGTGTCAGCTGTAAATAACAACAATGCATCCAAATGAGCCAAATAAATAAGATATGTGTTCAACCAGTTGTACCCAAATGAGTCAAATAAATAAGATATGTGTTCAACCAGCTTATCAGGCCTTTTCTTTGTGGTTCCCTCAGATATCTTCACTCTCTTCTGGTCTCTTTGGATTTGAACCCAAATACAGAACAAAGCCAGAGGGAGGCAGTGAGGGTAAAACAGAGCTTTATTAGAGATCTAAGACAAACAGAACAATAAACACAACGTAAAGCATTCAGACAAAAACATGGCCGAAAACAGCAAGCTCAGGCAAATTGTCTTACAGTAAGAACACAAAACACAACTAAGACCAGGCTCTCCTAATTCAACTCTCAGCACAGTGAATAAAACAACGATCAAGCAGAAAAACAGGAGAACTGAACACGCAAAGACCAAACAATATTTTTTGCAGAAAAAGGTGAATGTAGGAGTCTGTACAAAAACCAGGGAAGCTTGAAATGGTACTACTGAAATGAAACTGTCTCACAGAGATGCTGAAAAACTGGTCTGTGCATTTGGAACCTCCAGGCTGGACTACTGTAACTCTTCACTATCAGGATTAGAACATTCCAAGAGTTTTATTATGGCGAAATCTTGCAGTTTAGTTTTGTTTTGGCTTACCTCCTTTTCGTTAATTTACTTCCAAGTAAGTAGTTTCGCTATTTCCTCTGAATTCCCAGAAATACTCCTCTGACTTTTGTCAGAGATCCACAAAAACCGAAACCCAAGACTTATGGTTGCACTGTTTTCTGTTCTGTTGAAGCTCCTGCCAAAAGAAAACCCACATTTTCTGCCACATATATGACTGATTTCTTGGTCCAGAAAATATCAACTTGTCATCGAATCTGAGCTGACATTTACTGCCATTCCGTACTGTTTTCAGAGTTGAAATGTTTCAGGCCATCAAACTTTACTTTTCAGTTTGTAAAAGAATTAAGGAAAAATGCCCGGGGATGGTTATGTAATTGACATAAGAGTACAAGTTAAAGCACCAGTTTTTGCTGTGAGTCCTAAATTGCTTATGTGAATTATTTTAACTTGATGTAGAGCATTAAGAGGTATGGCTGACTCAGACTTTTGTTACTTATTTACATTCTTTGCTGACAGAAGAGATTATATCACAGCCATTTTTGTGTGCCTGTTTTGTGCTGCATATAGCTCCTATCACAGGACTTTTTATTTATACCAGACAATGACTGCTGGACAGACGGCATTAGTATGGTATGTGACTGCATCAGGTCACTTCCTGTCCAGAATGTCCCTTTTTCCACGTTACTTATAAAAAGCACCCAAACACAATAGGCTGCCTTCACTGGGACATCATGTACCCCCGCTCACCACTCTGCCTCCTCAGCTGCACAGGTGCTTCCTGGTTTGCTGACAGAGCCTCCAGATGATGATGCTGTTTCCCAAGAAGGCTCAAATTATTCATCTCACCTCAGCTGACCACTGAGTACAGCAGGCTGGAATTCCACTGGGGTACCAAACACGACTCAAGGGAGTTTCAGTGCAGAAATACAACTAATAGCTTGCAGTACTTTTAAGGTCACTTTTGGTGATGTCTGCTGCAGAACTGGTGTGGATCACCGGTGGGGTTTGTATTGTATTGTACTGTATTCAGCATAGATGAATTAGCTAAACTACATCTAGGTATTACACTGAGTTGGTTTTAGCCTCTGTATGAGATTTAGGGAACATAATAAAAACTTAGAAAATCACCAAACCTCAAGTAAATACATCTATTCTATTAAATGAATATTATCATAACCTAAAAAGAAGAGTCAGAGTTGATGTCAAAAGGAAAACTGTTAACCATGATGAGTTTCTTAGCAACACTCCAGGGAATGCTGATGGCATGTAGTCACATGTCGGTTATTGTTTAAGCAGCATATGATCCGCAACTACAACAACAACAAAGCTCTGATCATATCGCATCCAGTGTCAAATTTAATATGAGACAAGAATGTTTGGTATTCTTGGGTTCAAGTCATGATATGATGTCCCTGATGACACATGCTGAACACGCTCTCAGAGACACACACACACACACACACACAGGCTTCAAAGGCTTGACTCAACCCGTGTCCACCCACTGCTCACTATCATGTCAGGACTCTTTGAGGCAAGCCAAACGCTTTGGCAAGACAAGAAGGGCGAGAAAGGGTATATGTGTGTTCGGCAGATTAAACAGAGGGTAGTTCATCCTTTCCCTGCTCCTAGCTATTGTAAAAAA
The DNA here is from genome assembly GCF_001952655.1 of Monopterus albus. Lineage (NCBI taxonomy): Eukaryota > Metazoa > Chordata > Actinopteri > Synbranchiformes > Synbranchidae > Monopterus > Monopterus albus. Next base: position 32,336 of record NW_018128292.1, read on the forward strand.
GGGTCTTGGGGTGAAGTTTTCATTAAATGAAAATAGTGGAGGCCTCAGGTGGTGACAAATTTGGTGTGCCTTGTTTATGCTATAGAGGTAGGAGTGCTATGGGAACTGACTGTGGAGCCTGAGGCACTGTCGTGTTGTTCTATGGCTTGATAAATATAAAGAAAACAAACCCACCTTATCAACCAATGTTGCCATTCTGTGGCCACAAAACACGCAGAAAATGTGGATGCCAGGATGCTGTAACTCCAAGGAAAGCAAGAATACATTCTGTACTGCACTGTACTGTGAATCATAGCATGACCTGGTTACTGAAGAGGAGGTTTAAAGAAGAGTCCATGTTTAGCACATAACTTAAAATAACACAAGTATTCATGGAGATCTGTGAAGGCTGCCATGAATACTTGACATCCCAGGAAAGCTGGCTATAAATGCTCTTCACGTGCTTCACATTCACACATAACACACTGTATATGAAAGTTCATTAGAACTATTGTACTGTATCTTTTATCCCAAAGTAATCCATCACCACATTAGATGGCCTAGTCATTTCCTGCTATGGAGTGTCAACAAGGTTTCCCGTTAAAATGTGTGGCAATACTGATATTGTGTTACCAACATTGTGGTCTGTTCCTAGTGAGAGCAGGGTCAGAGAAAGTGTCTAGAAATGCCAAGTGATGAGTAGTTTTTCTTTCAAAACAACCAAAGCTGGTGATATTCTCTCTCTCCCATATAGTCATAAAATTTGAATGAAAGACCAATAAGGCATTGAGCCTACTACCAAGAATTTCATGCTAATCCAAAGCCTGATTTAACATATTCCTCAATAATAAATCTGCTAATTACTCCTATTTGGGCAACATTTGCTAAAGACTAAAGTGCTTAACTATTTTAGGAACTTAATTGGCCTTTTAAAATAAAGCAATATATTTTTGAGCTGTTTTTTTTTTTAGATTTACTGAGTTAGTAGGAAGGAACTGACTTGTGTGACACAGACAGGTTGAAGCCAGAAAGTACTAGATGGACCAGAGTCCCCTTAAAAATGATGCGTAGTGGGTAAAAAAAAAACATGTTTACATTAACTAACTGGTATGGACACAGGTAAAAACTGACTAAATGCAGGCAGGTAGTGGGTGAAATAAACATAATAATAATAATAATAAAGGTGCTGCTTCTTTTAAATGTTTAACACAGCATAATTTTATCAAGCCTAAATAACCGATACATTTATTGTGAAGGCCTATAACTGGATAACCTAAAAGTGAAAGTAGCTAGTGTTGAATACATAAGTGTGGACAGTACATCATCGAAGGCCAAGTCAGATGTATAGGAGAAATCTGGTGTGGTTACAGATAGTGAGAACAATGTTATGGTAGCTTTGCTGCTTGTAAATAGTGCCAAAAAGTGCTAGCATTTGATAGCCGCAAGCTAGGCACGTTGTCACTAAGAAAACACAGCTGCAGGAGCCCATATGCTGCATCAGTCGACAGATACTTTTCCAAAAACATGACTCTCAAGTGGGCGACTGTGCAGCTTACAGTCTATATTAATTACTGGTCCGGGTTGGGTTGCGGGTCTTATGTTAACAGGTCGGGTCCCATATGGAGTTTTGAGGGTGTGCAGCGGGTGTAGGTTTGCAGCACTCTGAGATGGACTACCACATTGTTGTTCTCTGGGTTTTTTGTGGGCTCTGATGACAAGAGGAAAAATATTGAATTATGCCAGCCATAATGTGAGATGGACATTAATAGAAACATTTAGGGCAAAAAAACTGGTCTTTGCTGTATATTTCATATTTCTGTTCCTGTTCACCACAGACATCATGGCGCTACAGATGTTATCTTTTTATGCTAAATTGTTTCACTTGGCCACTTCCTGTTTTAACAGGATGTGTAGGTTTTGACAGAAATGCAACTGTCATGCAGCCTCATGGCCTCTGTAATTAATTGTTTTCCTCTCCGGCTTTGCTCTTTAAATGATTTTAGTGCCAGTATGTGTTACTATATTCTTATCCATCTTAATTTCTGCTGTGTAAAGTGGGTCACAGAAGAAATGGAGGAAGGAAGCCAGAAGATAAATAAAGGCAGGGGCAGTATTGAAAATTTGGCTGATGTTTGCCTCCCTCAAAGTGTTAATGTTATTTTGAGGAGACTGTAAATATCACTTCTGGTGTTGAGTTACTCCAGTGGATCATCAGCTTCAGAATAAGTCCCAGTACAGTTGTGCACATTATGAAAGTGGAAAAAATAATCTGGGTTGTACAAACACAGGTGGATTCATTCCAGTTACAGTGGCTGTGAACTTCTCAAAGTTCATCTTAAGTCATGTATGAAATTATAAGACATGCAGATGTGAAATATAATAATGCAGGGAAAAGAACAAAAAAAACGGACAGATATTCGGATAGCTGAGACTCTGAGGACTTTCACTAGACCACAAGACTGCCTGTCAGCGTTTGGCTACTATGTTCTTTTTATGCAAACAAAACACCAGAAATAATCAAATAAATATCACATCATTCCCATGTGTTCCTGGCAGTTTTTAGTAAACAAGCTTGATGTGTTTGTATTTTAGGCATTAATGTGGCTTACAATCAGCAGTCCACTACAGAATTTTTCAATAAATAACTGAAAAATTATTCCAAATGGGGGTAATGAAACATCTTAAAAATAAGCATAAATAAATGTGCAGACATGCAAATTTGGACCTTTTTCTTGGAGGCAATTACAAGTTTGCAACTGCAAACCTGATGGGGTTTTACGTTACATGTGCTTCACAATCTAAACACAGAGCTGACAAAAAGGACTGTGGCTCATTATAGAAACAAATAGCATGTGACCATCTTGGCAAGTCATGTCAGGAACACTCTCCGTGCAGGTGCACCGAGATAATTCTGTTCTTTTCAGTAAAGAACAGAATTTAACACATTTGTATTTTACTTCCACCCCATTCTCTTATCCCCTGTTTTCTGTTGTTCATCCCGACTCCCTCTTTCCCCTCCTCCCAAGCCTCCCCAGGCTCTCATCACCTGTGTGGGAGGCACAAAGCCAGATCCACTCAGCTGGGATTAAACTCACTGGAACCTTACAGATTGCAGTGCTCCACTTCATACAAACACACACACACACACACACACACACACCTGCACATTAACATGTAGACACTGACACAGATGCTCACCCACTCAGCGGATGGAAAAAAAGAGCCAGGGATGGAAAGATGTAATAGATAGGAGTATGGGGGGGCAAGTGCCAACGTCATAGGAAGTATAGGTAGACAGAAACGTCACACACCCTCACATATATATATATATGAATGAATGAATGAATGAATGA
>NW_018128292.1:35771-44138 GCF_001952655.1 Monopterus albus
CGTACACCCACACTCCACACACACACACACACACACACACACACACACACACACACACACACACACACTGGCAAACTGTTATCACTGGGAACCAGTGCCTGCGGGTCAGAGTTGGAATGATTGCAGAGATAACACACACACAACATCACTGTCTTGTTGGCAGCACCTGTGGCACCTCTACTGTTTAATGAAAAAATATAGTGGTACACTGTTCCTGGTTTATGTTCAGTGCCTCACAGGAATTATTTTATGATCAGGTTGTTTCTGTTTTGTGTAATTCAGTTTATGTTTTATCCAGTTTCACAGGATGTTACTCGATGTCCCCCTGGAGATTTAGAAAACAGGCAACTTATTTACACTGATTGGTGTCTAAGATCATATAGCAGTTACTTTGGGTCCTGAGGTTGACTCAAATAAACTGACCTTATCGACTTCTCTGTGATGAATGTCTCCCTGTCTGGTTATTGATCATCAGTGGAAAAGGCGATTTTGCCTCCAAGAAATTACACTTGTTATTGCAGTAATTTGTTTTCCCAATATGATATAATCACGGCCTGGATGATGCTTAGAGTGTTGTTACCAAAATGTTGTGTTAAAGGATATTCAACCTGTGCCAGCTGTGGGTTATGTTTACTTACATTGGTCAAAGTGTGTGTGTCTGAGCAACAGGTAACACAAGTGGAAATAATTTACACAAATTGTGGGTGGTGCTTCTGTCTGTGCTATCTGGTGGTGAGTATGCAAAACTAAAAACATGGACAGAAGATTTTAACCACATCTAAAAATCACATCCAAATGAAAGTTTCTGCTTACATAATCCACAATGACAGATTAACAGCGGGAGAGCATGAATTGTGTAATTTCACTGCCCAGGGAGACCAAATCTGCACCTTGCCTATATTATGCAGACCAGTGTGTTTATATTCATGACGGTTGTGTTTAAACTGAAGCAATTCAGTCCATTCATAATGGCTGTGGGTTTACGCAGACAGCCAGCTGGGGTTTGACATTTCCTTTTTCTATATCATTCTATAACGATCTCTCCGAGAAAATGATGTAGGGGCTGAGCTGGTGACTCATACCTTGTCTGTCTCCATCTAACTTCCCCCAGTCTGTGACAGAGGGAGGGAAGGATGTGGGAGGTTTGACTCTCAATTTCTAGAGCTATCTTTTTTTCTTCTGACATTGGCTGGAACTCCCCAGACTGCCACCTCAACGAACTGAAGGGTCTGGTTGTTTGAGAGGACATGTAGGTTACACATCTTATTGCTGGAGGCATTTCTCCCCCGCTCTCCCCATCTCTCTCAGCGCTCCCTTCCTTCCCACAGAGCTATCAAATAGGATGAAGGACTAATTTTATCTGGCTAACCCACTGCCTTGATTACGAGGACCCGCTTCTTCTTGATAAGGCTGGTCTGTGGGTGGGGTGGCAAGTTGGAGTGGTGTAGGGAGGGGTGGAGGAGGAAAGATATAAGGAGCAATGAGGAACACTGAAATTCCAATTGCGATCAATTGGCTGTGTCCTACACAAGTCGAGATAGCCAGCTCTGTTAATTTGTGTATTTATTTCTGCAAGTCCTCGAAACTGATTGGCACAATTGTTCCATACTCTCCGAGGACAAATCCACTTGTTTTTCTTGGGAGGTCAACTTCATTTATTGATTTACTGATCTACTGCCCTTCATGCATCACAGCAAGCTGATGTGTATTATAAATCAATTCCACTGACCATCTACCATTAAAGAAGTATGATAAAGAGGCTCTATAAAATGATGTAAACATCTAATAAAAAAACACATGTGCTCAATCCCTGCTGATTCATTAATATAGTATCTCTCAGTCTGTTCTCAAGTAAATCATCATAACCTACTATGTAGCCCTCAGACTGGAGTTATTCAGGAGTTACAACAGTGGGTTGTTTATCAGGCCATCCCTGATTCCTTTGTCATTGTTGTGTGCTTTATTGCAACCTGCTATCAAAAACTAAAATTCAATCAAATGCGCGGACTAACATGGCTATAATGTCAGGAAAAATATTAATTTCTTTTAATGTTATTTTGCACCAGCAGGGAGTACTTTTTTCAGCTTCATCATATTGAGAAACCTGTAAGGGCTGACTGGAACTGTGCTGTGAGGTGGCATGTTTGTAAGTGTAGAGGTAGACTGACATTAAAGCTGCCAGTGCTGGAAGAACTACTCTGATTATTTACTCAAGTAAAAGTAGCAGTAAATAGTGTAATAATACTACATCCTATAATCAAATTTTACTTAAGCAAAAATACAAAAGTATTAGCATCAAAATATACTTAATACCAAATGTAGCAGAATAGTACAGTTCACATTGATGTATATTATATTTTTGAATTATAATTACTGATACACTATTGTGTACATTGCATTTAATGTTGCAGCTGCTCAAGGTGGAGCTATTTTAAATACCTTACATGCTTATAAAGTACTGCTAGGTAGCTTGTATATTTCCCACCAGGTATCAATAAAAACTGTATTTTGTTCTGTTAATCTGATTCTCAAAGGTATCTAGTAACTAAAGATATCAAGTAAATGTCGTGGAGTAAAAGTACACCATTTACCTCTAAAATGTAGTGAAACCAAAATATGAGGTAGTAGAAAGTGAAAATACTAAAGTAAAGTACAGATACCTCAAAATTGTATCTAAGTATAGTACTTGAGGAAATGTACTTAGTTACTTTCCACCTCAGAGTTACTGCGGTGTCTTCAATAAGCAGAAGAGACCACATCTGGGTAGGAAACCCCGGGATAGACCCAGAACACGCTGGAGAGATTATATATCTCATCTGGGCTGGGAGCACCTTGGAATCCTGCCAGATGAGCTGGAACACATCACTGGGGAGAGGGATATCTGGAATACCTTGCTGAACCTGCTACTACCTGCTTTATCCTCACCCCGGATAAAGCAGAAAATAATGAATGGACGGATGGTGACTGTGAGTGCGAACTTGTATCGAGGAAGATTTAGCAACAGCTTGATTACAGACGTTCATCATTATATGGTGTAAGCACAGCCTCTTTAACCTGTTATTAGAGACTACTGTTATTTACCAATTCTAAAAATGTACAGTATACAAATCATGATAGTGAACTACAGTATATTAATTGTTAGTATACATTAAATTAAAGTAACGGAGTGTAGTGTTATCTTAGCCAGAGTACTGTAGTCACGTTTGCATTAGCTTGTTGGCACCAGCTGTTTCATTCAAGCTTCACTGTCACTGACTCCTTCATCAGCTGCCAAGTAACAACCAACGAGATTCATGCAGGCGTAGCTGAAGTCTTTATAATCTGACACTGCTTATCATCACCCTACTGGTACCTTCCTAATGCTATTTGCTGCCGTACGTCCCTCCTTATTCATTATTGTTGCTTTAACTAATATTTCATGTTAATCCTCTTAGGATCACCTCTTTATGGTGCTCTGATTCTTTGTGTCAATAGCTTTATGGTTCATTTGTTGTTGCAAATGTGTCTGAAATCTATTGAGTTTAGCCAAGCTATGTATCAATGGATGTAAAAAAATAAATAAATACAAATAAACAAAAAAATCAGGAGTTTACAACACAAACTACAAATTTTAAAGCTTGAAAACTTGCAAAAAGTTTTATTTAATTCACCTTGATCCACCATGTGTTCACACTATGTCAACAGGTCTTTCATGTACAGTAGTTTGTCCACTATGAGGTTACCTGCTTGCTTTATTCATTACACTGATGAGTAGATGGGGACTATACAATGGGATGTGAAAGTGTGCATTATTTCATGATATGGAGTGGCCCGAGGATACATGGCACAGCACAATAGACTTTGCAAGTCTCCGTCAAAATGGTGCTTCCAAACTCACATGTGTAACTGTTTTAATGCCAAACTTTAAAGTGAGGTTTTTAAAAGGACTAATAGGAGTGCAAACATACAAAGTGTGACTTTTTCTTTCAACTAGTAGTTTGTGACAGTTATTGAGATGGTGATCAGAACGCCCTGAATGAGTCAGCATGGTGAAATAAATCTCATTCCTGAGTCACTGAGAAAGAATTGATGAGCCACAAAAGTACATCCGTGACCCCCCACACACACTGAAACGGAGAGAAACAAACAGTAGAGAATCAGACAGAAATATCTTCAGGCAAATCCCTCACACAGTCATTTCCGTTTCTACAAAAGGACTTTGGGCACACTGCTCCCTATGCTATCAAAGCACACAGAAGGGAACAGTAGCACAAAGACTAAAAACATGACTAAAGATTTAATTCTGTCTTAAGACACAATGACACAAAACCTGCTCTTGAGGATGCACCTCTCAGTTCTTTGCATATACCCTTGCAGAATTAAAAGACGAGGGGACTCTGGGACATACTGGTTCACTGTGCTCCACATCCAACTTTAAAAACAGATGAGAAAAGGCAGAAAAAGTCTCTTTCTTTTTTTTTTTACAACCATTTTGAAGCTGCTAGCAACCAGGATGTATAACACATGTTGCATATCCTCAGTTTTTCTCCAGAAATCGTGTTTTCTTCCCAAATGCTTTCACTACTACTTGTCTCTCCACCTACACAGACTGAACAAGTCCAGGCAGGATCGTTTCAGACTCTCATTCTAGGGAAGGTATGAAAAAAGATTAGGCAGGTTGATGCAAAGAAAAAGAAACTTGTTATTACAAAATAACTCCTGGAACATGCCAAGGATGATGATGAGTAATGGTTTAGGAGCCTTCATAGTCACAGCTTCCCTTTAATTATCGCTGGGAACATTGCTTCCTTTTCCCAATAAGGATATTAATTCACATTAGTTTTACCTCCTTCTGACTGGTCTGTTTTCCTCCTTTGTTCTCATCCCATGTCCCTCTGACATACATTATAATGGCACCACTTGAGGGTCTAAATGAGAAATGCACTTGAGTGTCTGGTTCTGAGTCAAGCACTGTATTGTCAGATAAATCAGAGAATAACATGTAAATGGCGACTGCAGTCTCAGCAGAGTGGTGACCGGTTTGCTATGATTCAGTGAATTGCTGGTAAATTGTTGCCTGGGATAACTTTTGTTCATGAAGCAGCCAAATCAGGCTTCCATGTTGTAAAAATCAATTTGCCTGGTAAAAGATAAAAGCTCAAAAAGTAATTTCCTGTCTCCAGAAAGTCAAGCCACTGACGTACATACGCAAATGGCCATTTAATCAACTGCTGCTACTGATGGAGCATTTTGCTACCCGGATATAAATGGAAGCAGACACACTCAAAGCTAAGTTATCTTTGTTCTTTGTCTGTCTGAGTTCTACTGCAATGTATGTAAAGCTTGGAATCTTGATAGAGAAGGCTCCGTGGTGTCTGTTCATTAAGGAAGCGATCAATGCCTTGGAAATTAGCCCTTCTACCTGAATTAAATCAGACAGAGCTAAAGCCTGTTATCATGAAGTCCCTCTGGCACTGATGAAAGGGGACACAGTGGCAGACGTCTCTTTGTGGAGAGGAGCCGGGCGGTGCTGGAGGCTAGAGAGGCATTTCCCCTCTAAGTGGAATTCCTAGAGAGGATCTGGGAGCAGGAAGTAAAGACCTGGTCAGTGCTAGCTCACCTTCTGGATACAAAACTATTGCTTAAAAGCATCACTTGAAGTTAAGCTTGACACCAAAATCATTTATATATATTGGCATCTATAATCTGCTGTATATGAAAAATACATTGCGATGTATAACGGAGAAAGTAAAAAGTGGGATGGGTCGTCAGCATTTTAGCTTAGAATAAAAATAGAAACTTTATTAGCACCAGGTGCTGAAAGACAACAAACACCTGTCACTGTCTGAGCAACTGTCAGATATCACAGTTTGTCACACTCAAGTTTCCCACAAGTATTTTCTCAGAGGAAATCCACAAATACTGTACAGCTTTCTTTAATCAGAATAGATCCTTTAATACATATCATTACTTTCTGTATTTAAATCGCATAATACTAATACAGCATAACCCGGTCTGCGAGTAGCACCAGCAAGCTCACTCAAATGAGACATTGTTCAGTTGGAAGCACCAAAGCAGCTGTATAAGGATCACACGTCAACCTGTGATAGTTATAGCTTCAGCCTTCCCCCCCCCCCCCCAAAATAGTGCTTTGGAAAACTCTTTTTCTGCTGAGTTTGTTTTTTGTGGATAAAAATACTTTTTACATTTACTATCCAGTCCACAATTGTCTCCATGCTTTCCCACCAAGAAATTTACTCAGCCTTCCCCTAACTTGGGAATGACTGCCTTAATCCTAACCATCAGTTTTGTGCCTAAATCTAACCAGACATTTATTTGTCCATTATCTATACCGCTTATTCTATTAAGGGTTGTGGTGGGACTGGAGCCAGCTGACACTGGGCGAGAGGTGGAGTACACCCTGGACAGGCCGCCAATCTATCTCAACACACAGACAAACACTCACACCTATGGGTAAGTTAGAGTCACCAGTCAGTCTGATCTGTTTGTCATGGGACTGTGGGAATACCTGGAGAAAACCCACACAGACACTGGGTGAACATGCACAAAAAGCCCCTGGTTGGACACAAGGTTTAAACAGAGAACCTTGATGCTGTGAGGTGACACTACTAACCACTGCTCCACTGTGTTATGAGTCATATGCAAAGCAATGACAACCTATTGTAACTATGTTAACTGTTCGGTACAATATACACTATGAACATCACACACTGCTAATGCAGAATAGTAGCATAACAATGTATTTTATAGGAAACACACACACACACAATCTGATGTTTAAGTTGACTAATATGTGAAGGACATAATTAGAAGAAACAGTCTCCACATACACAAGCTACTGCTGGATGAACAAAATGAATGAGTCAGAGGAGCGACCACCCCCTCCCCACCAACACTCCTGCTCAGTGACAGCTGATACCTTAAAAGCTTATTTTAACCCATATGATGGCAATCGTCTTGCCTCTAGACTCATTCTCCCAACTTGCCCTTTGTTTCCCCACTCGCTCCAACCACAAACAAGGCAAATGTCGTTTCAAATAACCTTCACTCATCACTAGAGACCCCTCTTGCTTCCCCCTCTCTTGTCCAGTAAAGTTAACCTCAACTGCTGTGTGCTTCTTCATGTTTAAGCTTGGCAGGTCCACCTGTCATAAAAGCACAGAAGATAATTGGCTATATCTTGCTACTGGGTTTGCGCCTATGCAAGCAACTCCCTCCCTCCATCCACACACACACAAACTAAGCTTTCATTTAGCTAGCATCCATTTTTTTTCTGGCTGTGGGGGTCGGGCATCACCTGATGAGTCATTGCCATGCTGCTGCCCTCCCGCATTCACACTCTTATTAGCACCTGTCATCGTCAGTATGGTAACGGTGCTGCCAACCTCAGTGGTGATGACTGTCTGAGGTCATGTACAGTCTCTACAGACCTGACTGCTGTGTTTCCAGAGTGATTTTGGTGTGGACAGATAGGGGCTGTAAGAATGCAGTAGTGGTGTGTCAGCGTGCAAATACTGAGATAGGAAAGGTTAATGTAGCTTCTCTTTAATGTGACACTCTTTTGGTTCAATTTTTTGTAAATGTCTGTAACCAAGACCACAGCTACAATCATAAGCTAAAATGAAACCTGAGATGAGAACTTTATTATAAACTGAGATTCAAATTGTCTTCCCTTTCTAGACTTACTGAGATAAACAGCAAATGTAAACACGCTTTGAATGTGGTTCTACACTTTCATGAAGCTGACAGACTTGTGATCTGGAAAATAATCATACTCAATTCAGACAAGGTACAAATATTCTGACTTTTAGACCCTGACATGGCCAAAACACCCGATCCTAGACTCATGCTACTAAAATGTGTATTTATTTGACAAACTCTGCTCAGTAAAAACTCACACCTCCTAAAGTCCAAACCTCTAGTTTGCAATGTAAATCAATAAATAAGCTAAACCAATGAAAAGTCCTATATTAATACTGTGGCAATAACTTAAATTCTTCACTGATATAAAGCTGAACAAATAGTGGTCACATTATTACATACAAGCAAGCCAGTACAACCACTGTGCTGTAGAGTGTAACCTTATTCAGGTTATACAGAATTGTAAAGATGTATCTAATAAAGTGACCACTGAGTTTACTTTTTTCATACCTTTACTGTGGTGCATTATTTTAATAGTTGTAATTGCATCCTCCATGGCCATGCATGATTCATTTTTTGGTTGTGGTACTTAAAGTGTGTTGTGGTTTACTGTACTTCCCCAGTAAAATGAGGTGGTGGTTGTTTTCCCAGCGAATTCCCCAGAAGAGAAAACAGATGTCTACTGTTTGTCATTTTTTAAAAAGTACCAAAATAACCAGCAATGGT
>NW_018128292.1:44175-49719 GCF_001952655.1 Monopterus albus
TTCAGCAGAAGTAATGAATGGATTTTGATGGCACATTTGGAGAGGAAGATTAGATTTGGGTGCTGATCCAGATCATTCAGTTCCAGGATTCAGATCGAGTTTTATAGGATTCTTCACCATTTTGAGATAGGGCCCATTTTAATATTTTTGCTTCTAACTCCATACACAACACCTTGAATGCTCAGATAGAAATTGCACAGTAACATCCACACCTACCACACACCAAGGTATGAGCTGAAGGAAACCACCATTAGTCAAATATAATTTTTCTTGACTAACTTCCAAACTAATAATGATATCAATATGATTCCAAATGCTAAGAATAGGTTTTGATGGTCAAAGAATCATATTATGAGGGTCAAACTGTCATGGGAATATTGCTTTTAGGTGTAATGGGATTAATGGGACAGTGAGCTGCAGAGGTTTGTGCTCTGAGTGCTGTCCAGTTTCAAATTAATAATAAAGAAAAATGTTAATCATGATGAAGGCTGGTTTCTACTTACTCCCTGCCACACTTTGTACACTGTCACCATTGTTCACTGACAGGATCAACACGTTCAGGACTTACTAAATATAAAACAAAACTGTGGATTCAGCACTATAACAAAATAGAAAGGTCATCCAAACATTCCTCTGGACAATATTGGCATGTTGAAGGGAACGGTTTCCTGTTGGCCAGTGTACTCACCCTGTTCCCACTATGGGAAGTGACATAAAAGCAGCCATGCACTTCCTCTACAACAGGAAATGGACCTGCTTTTGTCAGGAGGTTTGAAGCTGGGTGGTGTAATCTGCAGATACACAGTCTGCATGGATAACAGAAGAAGTAACTTTTATTTATCTAGGAAAGGTTTTTGACTTTATACTGTCAACAACTGTCACTGTTAAGATACCCAGTGCTTCACTGTGGTAACTGCAAGTTAACCATCTGTCTGAATGGTAAAATACTTCTCTTAAGGAGCAAGATGAACATATACTGTACTTCCCATGTACTTTTTGAAAGCCTTTCCTGGAAGTCCAGTTATGACCGTCCAGTTTCCTACTTTGCAGCATCTCTGCCAAAAGCTAAATTCTATACTTTTTTCTAAGTGCAAAGCTTAAAATTTCAGGCAGACTATCAGATGCCCTTTGCACATGATAGCTGTTTAAAGGGAAATCCCTAGAGTCACAGGAGGTCAAGACACTGGTAAATTCTGTGAGATAATTCTTTCAGGAAATAAAGTCAAAGTGCAAGCGATTCAGAAGACGCCATGCATGTCTTTGAGTGGATGTGTAAGTGAACTGCAATCAGCAAACGAATCTCACCACCCGCAGGGTGCATTTGAGTCATCATGTCAAGCTCAGAGGCTGTCAGCATGAATGGTGTTTTTTAAAGGGAAATTCTTTGTACACAACTGAAACTGTGGTGACTGTGGTAATGAAACTCATTGCTGTCAAGGAGTTCACACACAACTCTGCATGTGTGATTGAGGTGTGCTTAAAATAAACAAGTGATTAGAAACATAAGTGAGGAAGCCTTTTCCCATTACTGTATTGTACTATATATGTGGCATCTGGGTTTTTAAATTACATCTACATTCACTGTACTTCTCTTTTAGTGAAATACAAACATGTCATTACTGACCTAGAAGGAGGAAGGACGGTAAGTTCCTCAGTCAAATTCAGTTTCATTTGAAGAAGTGTTACCTCCTTTTGTACACTTGCTCAGTCAAAGTGGCCCATGAAAACCATATGCAAATTATAACAGTGGGGAGTCCCAAGAGGAGTCACATGAGTCTGTGAGAGAGTTTCTGACTGAGTAGGGCAACTCTGAATGAGCATTGCATGATGTAGGCTAGTCCTCATTTTGCTGAGTATTTATGCGATTAAATCATCAGTCAAATGTTTTCTCTTATGATGCATATTCTTAATTCAGCTAAAGTGAACAACTGCCAACTTCAAGTTACAGTGTCTAAAGCCTACAGGATCTATTTCTGTGTCACAATGGTAACATGCTAAACCAGTAACACACTGTATATTGTCTCTTTAACCTGAGCTATAAGCTAACTGTTTCCCTTTTCTTCCAGTCTTTATGTTAAGCTAATGGTCTCCTGGCTCTGGTACAGTCAACAGAGTGGTACTGATCTTTTAATTTAACTCTTGACAAGGAGGTTTTAACATTTATTTAAACCCTATGCCAAGAATAGTGTGTTTAAATTTTTTTTGTCAGTCATTAAGTCCATAAATATTGCTCTGAGAGCTCATCCTACCTGTATATGAATATTTAAAAACATTTGATGGTTACTATAAAGTGCTCTGGATAACAGAGTATAGAGTATGTTGACGTCAAATGTGTACACATGCACCAAGTTTCTGTAGTGCTGCTTATTTATTGAATTGGTTTATATCTCCTTTCACTCTACCCATCAAATTGTCAGGATCCTGGAGGGAAGGAAACAAAAGGAGTGGGTGGTATCTGGCCTAACGCTCTAGTCCCTTGATTCCCCCTGTTTACCCACCAACATCCTGCACAAACAGGCCTGCCTCAGAGTCAGACAACAGTGAGTAATCCCTCCCAATCTGTTGCTCCACTCCTCTCGCTTCTGCTTCCTCCCAGCAGGCCTCAGCCCCAAGCCAAGAGTTCAGCTCACGTCACGCAGAGCCACCAGGAGCTGTGTGCGCTGTGGGCGCATGCAGCTGACCTGGCTGTAGATCTAGTGTTTCATATCATTCATCTTGACATATGGTATGAACTGTCTACTCTGGGTTTGTTGTTATTGCAGTTGGAACATGAATGTGGGCTGAACAGCAGAGTGGCCATAAATAACAGAGGATGTGGTTAAACTGGTGCAGCTGACAGGTGCGATCAGTGTCACTTTCATATGAAATACTGTAAAACCTGCTGTCCCCAGCTCAGAAAAATTAGAGAAATACAAAAAAAGGAAACAAGCTGAAAAGCAAAATGCCCAGTGGAAATTACCTTCAAGTTCTTATTCCTCCAAACTACCGTCTCCCACATTTTCAGGTTTTGTTTGCTGTACTTTCTAACCCAACCTTCAAATGAAAGAAACTTCATTTTGTGATTGAGATTTTCATAAGTCAGGTTTTTTTTTTACTCAATCATGACCACAAACTAGGACATTTTGGAAAATATGCATTTCTTTTTGTGAAGAGTTAGATGAGAAGGCTCATACCACTTTCAGGTCTATCAAACATGAGGCTACAGCCAGGAGCTAGTTGACTTAGCTGAGCACTGCTAGCCAAGTAATAGAGTACCATAGGGATGAGGTCTTTTTGTAGGCCAGCCCTGATGTTAGCATCAACATGGGTTCTCTGGACAAAAAGCCAATGGGATTTTTCCATAGGCTTTTGGATTATGGCTGAAAATAAGCTCTGTGACAAACAACAATTTATGACACTTACACATTTTGTTCAGCACAATAATCCTCACAAGTGGACACCACTTTTATAATCTTTGAACTCCAATACAATTGTCAGATGTAAAAGGATATTGTTAGGCTATAAACAAACAATCCCATGACTTCAGCGTCACCACCAAGGCTTCCAACTTGTAATTTGATTTAGCACACTTACGTCTTCTACAAAATCCTTTCCTCTCGGCCTGACCTGATCTAGCTAGTACAGAGCCCGAGAGGTGGCATAGGGGAGAGAGAAAAACAAAACAAAACAATAGTTACTTTGTGAGATCTCACAAGTCAACCATCAATTTTTGTTTCCTTCTACTGTATGTCCACTCCTGGGCTCCTTAAACTAGTGATCGCAGCTGTGTTGGTTAGTTAATAGTTTGCAAGTGCACAAGTTTAGAAATAACAAGGCTGTGAAGGTGGGCTAGTGAGGAGATTAGTCTCAGTGTTCAGCGTGATGATGTGTAAAATAGCAGACAGCCTCTGGAGTCTCATTTAGCCACCTTTTAGCAACTTCTTTTTTAGACACAGAAAAGCATTAAAGCATCACAAGTGGAATATTTACTGATACATTTTATGTCATAGAACAAAACATCAAACTGTACTGGCCTTGTGCTACCCACAGACCTTATTTCAAGGCGAGGGAACCAGAAATGAAAAAATGCTAACACATTTCTTGGTTTTAGGACTCACTGCTACAACACTCTGTAATCTGGCACATAATCCTCTAATAGATACTTTTGTAAATCAGTCAACTTTTCGATTGTCTTAGCTAAATGGCTATTGATTCCAGCTTTGTGGGCTATTTACTGTACATACAGAAGAGTGGTATCAATATTTTTATTTAGCTCTTGGGAAGATCAGCAAATAGCCCATTTCCTAAAATGCTGTGCTGTTACTTCAAAGATTTTCAAATAATGTTCTCATGATGAGATTATTCCATATTTTGCATTTCACTAGATTTTGTGACTTTGTTAAGTGGCACAGTGTCAGCAGAGAGAGGGTGTGCTCAGTTAACATTCCAGTTAAATAAAGATTGAATTATGTATTTAGTTCAGTTTCATATGAGGCATTTACTTCCATGCCCAGCAGGCAGAAGTGATGACACCTCAAAGGCGAGGCTGAAACCTGACTCAGCTCTGACAGCTTCGTGCCATTAACAGGACTCCTACAGATGACCTTACTTCCCCATGATCATTTCAGTGACCAGTTCGTTGTGATTTATTCCTTATTGTCTTTTGGGTTCAATTAGTCATAGATCCGCTTCTTACAGTAACACTGTAAACATACTGATTATAAGTGTTAGCTGTACACCAGAAGAAGTACTCCCTTCTCGGTATTTCAGTCACAAGGCATTTTTCATATCAGTCAGAGCAAACATCTCATTCACAGGCAGGGTGGGTAAGTGATCTATAATATAGCAGGTGTATTGAATTAAGACGAGAAAGCAGAGGAGTGTTCATCAGCAGCTCATACTAGTCATGCTCCTTGTTTACACACAAACCAAAGAAGAGTGTGTACATCAAATATTCATCAGGACACACCCAGTGAGTTGTGTGTGCACATGCTTTCCTTGTGAGTCACCTTTGTTTGTGTTTTGTTGAGCTCCACATAATGCGTGGCATGTCACTCCACAGAGTCCACACAAACTCTGTGAAAGATCACGTGACCCTGTGTTGACATTTAAGCCGTGTTAGATGTTTTGAGGAAAATGAAGGTTGTGTTTATCTTGTTAATGAATCTGCTTAAACTGTTAACACAATGCTACCATATAGCCTTGGAATTTTGGTCAGTCTATCTTGCACTGCCTCTATCAGTTACATTTTTTATTATATTTGAGTGTTATTTTATTAACTACTAAATTCTGTTACCTTACTGTATAAGTTAGGTTTTCCAGGATTGCCATATGTTGAAATTATGTATTTTTTGGTTTGTTGATGTTTTAATGTCTCAAATCGTGTCTAGATTTTACAATTTCAAACCAAACTGATATTAAATAAATGCAACAATTTGTTACATAGCACAATTATTAAAAGCATGTTGGGACAGCGCCTATGAGTAACTGTAACAACCCTGTCTTAAATCTGACCAGGGACCTTTGATACATTTCATTCTCTTCTTCCTTCCCTCTTATTTCCTT
>NW_018128292.1:49807-57566 GCF_001952655.1 Monopterus albus
TGGACCCCTCACAACCCCCCCCCCCCCCCCCCCACACACACACACACACACAAGCCCTGAAAATAATATAAAAGAAATACATTTTTTATGCTGCATTTGTTAACATTTTCCAAACCACTTAGTTAATCCTCCATCCCCTCTCCAGGTCTGAAAACTCAAAACTCCATGAGAGTTAAAGACATGCTTTTTCCTTTGATGCTGTGACCCAAATAATAAGTCAAACTCACAACTGCTCAAGTAGTAACATCTGACCAAAGCACCTAGTCATTGTATGCCCCACACACGCCCACAAATTGCCATTTCTGTTCTTTGGCAACACTGGCTACCTGCCGTAACTCCCTGAAGCACCAGCCTTCTCCTTCAGGGATTTCAATGACTCATACCCAGACACAGTGGCCCCCAGCTGGGGAGATAGCTTTGTTATCTCAGCCTCAATTTGGAGCAGCTTGGTAAGGCCATCATCACCACTGCTTCACAGCCTCCCACGAACCTTTGGTATGTGGGGAGGCTTTTAAGACATTTCAGTCTCATAGTGGGAGAAGGGTGGGATGTTATATTGAGCTCCTTGCTTACGTGCAAAAGTGTATCATGTAAAGCGGTATTAAATTAGTACTGTGTGTTGGACACACACAGCACTCGTTAGCACTGATGACTGAATCACATACCCTTAAATGTAGCCCCTGCTCTAAGATTGCACATACCTATGTGTTTTTAAGTGAATGTGTGAACCTACAGTATGTGTGTGTGCATTAACATGAAAATATGGGTGAAAAAATATAGTGAGAAACAAGTGCAAAAGTGTGTGTATTTCTGTGTGTGTCTGCACACATGTGTGTGTGATTCCTGCCTCTCTGTCAATACATGAACTGTGTGAGTCTTCCAATGGTTCTTGGATGACGCACATCACAATAGGCACCGTTCTGTTCAGGAGCAGCCTCAGAGGCTTCTCCAGATATGATAGTTTACAAACTATGAAACAGTCTACTGTATTCTTTTGTTCACGCTGTATGTAGCTTTTAAAACCCCCACACTGAAGATTTTCATAAAATCTATCACAATTTAATGCTGTTTATGTTCCGCATTTTTCCGTACTAGCCATTCAGTGTTTTTACATTCAGTCACTTCCAGTCTGGATTCTGATTGCCGACTAAAAACAAGGGCAAACTGAACATTTCCTACTACTGCTGCTTCACCTTAAAAGCATTCAACTGGAGAAACACAGGGTGGCTTTTATTGTGATGCTGTCACAGTAAATGTAATGTATTTGTCACTGATCATTCATCAAAAACAAAGAGCAGATCGGTTTTAAAAATTACAAGGCGCTTGAGTTACTAAAGCGCTGCAGGCACCAGGGTGCACACCTGGAGCATTTCAACAAGCTAACCAATGTCACTGTGCCATGCGCAGACTGTGGTTGCAGTTATTGTTGTCGGAATTCTTTTTCACCTGATTTTGTTGGGCTGCATTGTAAACGATTACAAAAAGGGAAAAAAACAAGTGTTGTGGCTGAAGATTTGTATCCTTATCATAAGGTGAAAAAAGCTTTTAGTAGTGACTGCATTCAACCTATGCCTTGTTATTGCATAAGTATCGCTATTATATAAAGTGCATGGCATCTAACATGTGTCCCTCTCTCTCTCTATCACACACACACACACACACATACACACAAATTGACTGTAGCCTATGCAAAAATGGAAAGGCTTCACCACTTCCTATGCAGAAATGAAGCCAAAATATCATGAATACAAGGACAGCCATCTTGCTTTTGTGATGCATTTTTTCAACCAGATTCTGCACAATAGCAGCAAGAGGTGGAGCTATAATAATAGACCACCAATCAGAGCTCTCAAATAATACGAAATACACTACTTTTAGATTATGAAATTATGAAATACCTTATTAAAAACCACTTTACCAGAAAAATTTAAAGATTGTTCAAAATTCTAAATACGGGATGTCCTCATTTCATTAGTCAGGCATTTAAAAGTGTTACATTTAGTTGAACTTCATAGTGCCAACAATATTGCCAACCATGATCTTCTTAAAAAGAGCAAATAGCCACATCTTTTTTAAATATATGAGGTCAAAGGGCATGACATCCATCCATCCATCCATTACCTATACCACTTATCCTGACAAGGGTTGGGGGGGTGCTGGAGCAAATCCCAGAGGACACTGGGTGAGAGGTAGGCTACACCCTGGACAGGTCGCCAGCCTAATACAGGGCTGACACTTAGAGACAACCACACACACTTACACTCACAGGTAATTTAGAGTCATCAATCAACCTAAGACGCACGTCTTTGGACTGTGGGAGGAAGCCGGAGCATCTGGAGAGAACCCACGCAAACACAGGGAGAACATGCAAACTCTGCACAGAAAGGCCTCGGCTTGGACCAGGCTCGAACCCAGAACCTTCTTGCTGTGAGGAGGCAGTGCTAACCACTGCATGACGTGAGATTACGTATATTTTGAAACAAAATGCTTCCTCATAAATTATGGATTTCTGTGCTACAAATATTTTGGCAGTAGTTTTCCTAAGAGTGTGAGTCATTTCTCTTAGGAGCCTTAAAAAAAGCACGTCAAACACTTGTAAGAAGTCAAACAGTCTCAAACCACAGGCGAATGCAGCCTCACAGCCATCCAACAACACCCAGCATCAGACAGCATAATCTCCTTTTTTGTCTGCTCCACTTTGCTTGATGCAAAGTTATCAGTGACATCATCACAGAGCACCGGCCCAGTGGTGTCACAGTTTACATTAACAAGTCTAATAACAAGTCAAGTGAAGACCCCACCAACCACCAACCCCTATTTTCATTCTGCAGGCGTTTTGTCTGCTACTGTTCACCACAAAACATGCAGTAGCTCAATAGTGACGTCAAACAGCATGAAAACAATGTGTGTGTGTGTGTGTGTGTGTGTGTGTGTGTTGTGGAAGGTAGTGGGCTGCATAACACACTCAAGAAAACAATTTTCATACAAGTTATGAGATATGGACTTCCTACCCCACAAGACAGACAATGCATATATTAAAAAGATATTGTTCCTGTCCAGAACCACATTCTAGTAGAGAAGAAACTTAAAATGTATGGTGAATGTCACAGCATGTTACAGTACTTCGAGGTCTATCAGGAAATGTGAAATGTATCATAAATGGTTGTGCTGTGCATGTCATAACACAGTAAAACAGTGAAACACTGACAGTGCCTGTAGGCACTGACACACATGGAGAGAGAAAAGGAGAATAAGCCAATTAGAAAGAGATCAAGAAAAAGAGACAAAGAAAGAGGGAGAGTAAGTCTGTGGGCACAAACAGAGAAAAGAAGTAGAAGAAAAGAGAAGCAGTGCACACAAAGAAGCAGCTTTAATATATAATCATCTGGTGACTCACTCTTTTGTCAAAACACGCACATGCATGCATGTGCGTACACACGCACACACACTAAGCTCTAGTTGCGTTTCTTCCTCAGCTCTTTTCAAGCAGCAGATGAAGGAGGCAGGACACTGGGGAAGGAGATGACAGGGTGACCCACCATCCCAAATTGGCTTGATGTAACAGGATGTGGCCCATTCAGATGAACCGACAAAATCACAGCCTGGCTCTGTGCATCACCCAGTAGGCTACAAAAACATTGTGCATCTTCCTCTTTTCACAACATGCTATGTTATGCTTTTCTTTTCTTTGTAACAAAATCTGCCCCCCACAGTCAAAATTGAGCTTGATGAGATGGCCTGTGTGCCCTGGCATCATCTGATTGGTGGCCTGGGGAGAACAGAATGTCACTGGCTCCTAACGCACTCGTTTCTACTTTGCCTTAATTCTTTCTTGTAATCAAAGCAAAAGGCATGTACTAATCCTTTGTGTAAATTGTGAGTTGACTTTTGCAAATGCCAGTCTTGGTAGTCATATTATATTTTGTTTCATTCAGAAATGATCAAAATATGTGAGGAGGGACATATTATAGTTTTGCTTTCAGTCAGGATGTATGAGCTGTCAAAACAAACCAGCCTATTCGTTACAGTGAAAGCGTATCATTCACTATCTATGCAAAAAGGTTTCACTTGCGAATGTGTTCACTTCAGTGTCTAGCTTTGCTTTGCCTAGCCAGTTACTGACACACATGAATGACAGGAAACATTTGTCTGCATATGACCCTTGGCAGCATCACTAGTTCATCAAAATGGTTTCCATTTTAATAATTCAGAGAGTTTTCCTGAATATGAAATGTATATAATCAGACAAAACATGAAGAGCATGCTGGAAAAGCCTAATTCTTATCTTTGGAAAGATTTTAGATTATTCGCTAGAAAGGGAATGTAAAATGCTTAATTTATATAAAATATAAATAATTGTAATATCCTTGTGGCAAAATATCACGTTCACACAAAAAGCAGTGCAGCACCTTGGGGCCAAAAAGAGCTGCATTCCATTGTTGGTGTGCAAGGATTCATTGACAGAATATTGGTTCAAAAATTATCACTGATGTGTGAGAAAATCACACATGAACTTCACCTCTGATGTGTAAAAACCTTTATTTAGAGACAGCAGGGTGAATTTTAGAGGCAGTTAAACTTGATGGAAAGATATAAGTGGACAAAGTTGCCAGTGTTTCAACACGAATTGTAAATGCATTTTGCAGTTTTATGAATCTATGAATTTTATGAATTTATGAAATATAGAAAGACAGAAAAAAAGGAGAGAGACTAGTGGGAGTGCATAGGTACAGTCAGTGCTTCCATTTGCTGCTAGCTAGCTTATAGCTTTTGTTTGTGAAGGAGGTACATTGACTTTTTCAGACAAATTAATACAGACTGCATAAAAGATCCAGGAATCTAATTCACATGAATCACTTTGTACCTAACACACCTTTAGAGATCAACTGTGACAGGCCACAAAAATGCTGTTGAAGTCTCATTAACGTGTGATGCTAACAGGCTATAATTGCGGTTCTTCACAGAATCACAGCATATTACTGCTAAATGTGAGACTCTCAGACTAAATGTCAATTAAGGCATGATCAAGATTTATTGTAATGAATATAACAGCAGATGCATTGTCAGACATCCGTTTGCTCTGTCTAGGTCTAGACAATCTAATTTGCAGGAGACACTCCTGAGGATGTTTTTTGACAGAGTGGTGACTACGGACAGGAAAAGATTAGCCAAACTGGTCAAGAGGACCCACTCTGTCCTGGGAATCCCCTTGACCCAGTGTAGGTGGTGGGAGACAGAAGGATGTTATCCAAGCTAACATCCTTGCTTGAGAAGGACTCCCACCCCCATGTATGAGACCACGACAGCACCATCAGTGACAGACTGCTTCACCCCAAGTGTGTGATGGAGTGCTATCGCAGGTCCTTCCTTCCTGCAACTGTCAGGCTGTACAACCAACATTTCTCCCAGTAGACCTCACGCACCTACAAACTGTAAATATGCGGATATATAAATGTGTAATATTAGTTTTGCCTTTTGTTATTATATTTATATTGTTTATATTGATAATACCTTGTCTGTTGCTTTTCTATTTTTAACACTGAGTGCCTTGTTTCTATCTTTTTGCTACTGTAGCTTTGTGAATTTCCCTATTGTGGGACTAATAAAGTTTTATTTTATCTTATCTTAATTTCAGATTTAAAAGCACTCCAGCAGGCAAAGTAATCTAAATAGACAAGACAAAAAGTAGACCTATAATGAGAAGTCACTCTTTGACTCATCGTGTTTAATATGAAGACGTGTCATGATTGACACTGCAGTGCTCCCAGCGTGATTCACCCCTCCTCATATCCTGTTGACCACAGTCAGGGAGGCACAAAGCGCCACATGGGTCAAGGCAGACACAGAGGAGATCACTGCAGATCACAGCAGGGGAAAACGTGACTTCATCATCACGAATGCCGTCACCACAGAGAGTTCTCATTAGTGACTGTGTGGTTGTGATAAGGCGTGAATGATGCCGGGCATCAGGAATACCAGATCTTACACTGTCACGTATAATTGGACTGGTGGCAGTTGTACACGTGATGTTGTTGTTGTTGTTGAAGGAGGCACGGCTGGTTCCAAGATGCTGAGAGACAGGGAAGCAAGAAATAACAAAGGAATGTCTGACAATTTTCACACAAATGCAAACAGACGCACACAAACATAGAGGCTTGTTCTTTAACAATCAAAAAGTGTAGTATGAGCTCCAGTTTTACTAACCAGCTACACACTGGCTTTTCAATAGGCACACACATGCAATCACATACAGACACAACATACTGATGTGCACACAACCCACGCTCTGTAGCTGCAGTGCACAAAGGCAACACATCTAATTTGAATTCCACTCACACAGCTTTTCCTCCTCTATGGTGAAGCGGTGCTGCTGCTGCTGCTGCTGGTGTTGACGGAGCAATCGTCATTGTCATGGTCCAGTGTTACAGCCAGTTCTCGAGGATTAAGGGCACAGAAGAAGAGTTGGACATTATAGTCATATAAGCATCATCTCTATCATTATACTAGTCATGAGCTGTGCAGATGTGCTCATTCAGGGGTTGTGATAGACTGACACTTTCACTAATGGGGGCTGTGGGGGGTCGACAGAGGATGAAAACTTTTAAAGTGCCTCCACAGCAGATGAATTCCCAGATTTTCTTCATCCTCTATGAGAAGCGAGATGCAACTGACAAAGTGCTGGCGCAGATCTGCAACACCACCTGGTAGCAGCTTGACCTACTGTACCGTAATGATGTATAGAAAATCAAGGAGACCAAAATTTAAAGAAGAAGCAAGGACTCACACTGGGGTTTCAAGCACAAACTAAATCTAATTTTTACTGTAATTTCTGGTTGGCCAGATACCATCAAGGCTAAGTGAGAAAATGTGTTTTCTTCTAGTTTGGGTGAATGCATCCTTGAACTGTTTCAAGTTTTAGGACACAGTATCTCCTGCTCTGCACTAATATTGTTTGCAGGTCAGACCATCACTGCAGTTGCATTTGAATTTTATTGCACCTTGAACACGTGTACACTAATTCAAATTTCTATAAAAATCGTGTCTTACTGTACATTTCCTACTTTAGTCTAATATTAACCACACAAAAGTCATGACATACCTAAAAACAAACAAACACCTCACAGTTGACAGTGTTTGTATTAATACTACACGTGTATCACAAATGTGTGCCAGAAAATTGAGCTGCTGTAATTAGTGGCTCAAATGCTTTGTGTGTTGCTTTGTCATACAATACCAACAACACTGGTGACTCATCTTTCTCTTTTATTTCCTCTGACACTACCACATTTTCAGAGCAGTATGCCTCTCTTTAAAACTTGTAAGCTTTGTGTGTGTGTCTGTCATGTGCTTCCTTCTATTGTCATTCAACCCCTCACATGCACAAACACGCACTCAAAGTCAGCCGTCTGTCGATGTGTTGCCGACACGTTTCCTGATGCTTTCTTGTTTCAACGCTGAAATATTTGCTGCTGTAATCACGTGCACTCGCTGCCTGTGCCGCAAGCACAGAGCAACATTCATAAAAACAAACCAGGTGCACTGGAAGTGAGTCACCCTCAACCCAACCAGGTGTGAGGCAGCAGAACTGTCGCCACCCTCGGAAAAAGATTTGCATGTTCATTAAGGCAACACAGGTCATTCGAAAATAAATAAATAAAATAAAATACTTCTCTATGACTGGGAAACAGGAAGAACTGAGTTAGCATTAAATCACCACATCTAAACCATAATAGAAAGTATTTCTAACCAAAATTAACCT
>NW_018128292.1:57623-58222 GCF_001952655.1 Monopterus albus
ATTTGTAATATTAAAATTACTACCTTATCCAAATAATGGAAAGCTCAATTTAGAAAAACATATAGTATATTCTATGTTCTTTTGTAAAACTGTGTGGCATGACTTGTCAGAGCACTGTTCACTCTCCAAACAGGCTTGTGGTTGCACATATCATCTGCCAAGCCCTGAAAATCTGAGTCAACGACATGAGTGTGGATGATTATTGACATTGCGTTCCTGTGGTATGACCGACTAGTGACGCGTCCTCGGAACCAGAATCCAGGACCTATGACCAGCACGCCGAGGACCAGTATGCCGAGACAAGGAGAGTATGAAGGGGTCGCTGGACCCTCAGCTGTATGAAGAAACACGCAGGTATATTGATATCTGCAAGGGCAGATGAGCGTTGGAACCAACAATTAGCAGGAACCAACAATAAGTATGACCCACGTACGATATGAGGCAAGTGATTTGCTACAGAGGTTAATAGTTTTTGAGGGATTGGATCTGGAATTGAACACAGTTGGAGACACTGAACAACATTATCATGAATCGGACGATGACTTTGACCCTGAAAAAAACTTTTTTAAGAACTCTGAAAATAACTGCAAGTATTACAC
>NW_018128292.1:61131-73454 GCF_001952655.1 Monopterus albus
TGTAGAAGAGAATTATTTACTGCTTGCAAACCAATGATGGTAAGATGATGTCATGGGGTAGGACTGGATAAGTCTGATTTCTTCCTACTCCATTCAAGCATGTACTAGGTATAAGCAAATTGATATTGGATTAGCATTTGTTGGATATGTGTAAAATTATGTGTGTTGACATATCAACTGTCTTTACATGCTTGAAAGAATAAATCAAATCAAATTAAAAAAAATTATTATCTCAGACATCTGCAACTGGCTCAGTCCCCTCCGCCTAACATGCCCTTTAAAACTACAGGACTTTCCTCTGTCTCAGCAATCACACTCCTACACACTGAAAGCACCCGGTTAGAGAGAAAGAAAGACATACATAAAGAAATTTAAGTTTCTGTTAACCAGGAGGTCACGAACCCTAAAATTCCCTACATTTAAAGTTACAGACAAAAGGAATAAGGACAGAGACAGAGAGGACAGAAAAATGAAGTAAGTATTAAGTAACAAAATAAATAAATCAATCTACTAACTCAAAACTGAAGCATGCCAGTGGTGTGTTAGCTAGCTAACATAACTAGGTACAGTGGTTACAAATAACATTAATGATACCCCTGTTTATTTTAAATGCCCCAGTATAAGCCTTCATTATATGTGCACAATACCAATACCCTGGAACAAATGCAGCCATAATTAATGGGATTAGTTACAGTGATTGTTAATTCAAAAATGTCCTTTCTTAAAGGGGGAAAATAATAATCTGAAGCTCTCCAGACTGATGGTCTGCTTGATATAACATGAAATGCCAGGATTTCCCCAAAATCCCTTTGATTTGTTAGACCAGAGCACAGGTGTTTCCCACTGAAAATGCTCTGTGCACAGCCTGCTTCACTGTCACAGATTCACTCAGAGTGGATGAAGAGGGCTGAATCAACGACAGATGAGACACATTCAAGGATAAGTGGAGCGAGGATGAAGGATTTCTGTGACCTTCTCTCAAAAGCTGTGCAGTTGTCACCTCTCTAGTGGCTATGAACTGTGACAAGGCACACTGAATGGTGCAAAGATGAGGGATGTGAAAGACACGATAGAAACAGAGGAGAGGAAGAATCATGCCAAAGTGTGGGAGAGATGGAGGGAAGAGAGATGAGGCAGGCAGAAGAAAGAGAAGTGGACAGTCACTCACATCACATCAGTGTGAGGACAGCTTATCAAAAACACTCAGAGCCAACCTTGAGTGTTTCAACAAGGGCAGCCTGTCTGTGTGACAGGTGACACTGTGCCCAAGTCACCAAAATGGAAGTGTGTGTTAGTGTGGGGGTCACCTACATGTCTCAGTGGTTGTTATCTATGTAGATGCATGTGTGTTTGTGTAGAGTAGGGACAATTGAAATGACACGTCATTCCATCAGCAAAGTGTTACCACCAGTTTTGCAGCAATCAAATCTAAAAAAGATGGTGCTCAGCAAAACATCGAGGAAGCTGGGGAGTTTAGAGAGCCACCAGACAAAGAGCTTCCTACTCAGCCACGTAGGGGCGGGATTCGTCATGGCTGCCCTTCTGTCACGCTGTGAGGCAGATAGGAAGGTAGCGAGTGCTGGGTGTTAGTCATATAACCTCTTGCTTTTCTCAGACTGTAACCTGAATGGCCTTGACACTCTGCCATCACTCGTTTGCATGTCTTTGCATTAGAAGTCCACACATGATTCACCTAACACACACAGGTGGAAAAATAGCCACTGTTTCCCTAATAGTGTTTATGTGCACCCAAATCACGAACCACGAATAATGATAAAAACAGCTTCTTATGCAGCAAATGGTCCACACTGTCCTGAAACTTCTGACAACACAGTTTCCAGTAGCTGTAGACTCATGTAGCTACAGACACAGCACAACTGATCTACGTAACATAAAAGCTTCATATCACAACTTGAATCTAAAATGTATTATCAGAGAAATGGACAACAAACTCCTTATACACAGGGGCAGATCTAGAACATTTTGGAC
The DNA here is from genome assembly GCF_001952655.1 of Monopterus albus. Lineage (NCBI taxonomy): Eukaryota > Metazoa > Chordata > Actinopteri > Synbranchiformes > Synbranchidae > Monopterus > Monopterus albus. The sequence goes on from NW_018128292.1 coordinate 63,121, forward strand.
AGGGTGGCCAGTTCGAGGCACAGACTCAGAGAAGGGGTGGCACATTTTTAAAACAGGTAAAAGTAAATTAAGCCCCCAGTTCTATGAAATAGTAAACCATGCTTTATTAAATAAGACAGTGTTATCTTTAGCTAACTTTGGCTGTACTGCTTATTTACTCCTGGCCCACTGGCCATACCACTATGTCCACCCCTGGCCACCCCTTGGCTCCACCCATGCTTATACACAAGACCACAATAAAATAAACATTTGGCCTTCCTGTCAGAAGGATGAATAGAAATGGATTAAACAGCATGAACTCTGTAGGGACTGTCACAAGCAGTGTTGTGGTCAGTTATGCCACATCTTGTTGCATGTCATCCCTGTCAGTCTCTATTGTAATCTGTCAAATGCAAAAATGTGAAATGATTTCAGTTTTGACAGCATGTGAATAGTAAATCCCAACATGTTCAATACACAGGGCCTCACCTCTACTGCCAACAGCCTCCTCTCCAGTTCCTTAAAAAAAACCGCTCTTGCATGTCTCCAGGGCCATCAGCATAGCTAACATAATTATATCTTCACAATGGCTGAAGGAAGTGGAAAGTTGTTAATAATGTGTGATCACACACCTGAAAACATGCAAGCCATCGTCACTCTTCTGTGCCTAAACCCAGCAAAGCCACTAATTAAGATTCAGAAGACAGTGAAAGTGATACAAGCACTCATGTTCAAGTCTTGTTGTTGATAAGGAAAGACTGATCTCATTTTCTCCAGCAGCCACAATCCCAGCTTAAATGAGGTTCAGATGGGTTTCACTGATAACATGGAAGCAGCTGTCACTTCTCGTTTTCCATAAACGCTTGCAAGGACTGCCTGCTGGCATTTAAATTACCTGTTGAATCGCTGAAGAGATGGACTTTGAAAAGCACACTGTGTTTGGCTCACAGGAAAGAAGTTTTGCTTTTAAAATTACAGACACGTACATTTTATCTTCAGAACATATGTCAGTGTCTCACAGGTATCAGTCATAAATCGCTCTCACTTCTACGTGTTTCTTTATTGGCATTGCAAATATACTGTGCATATGCTATTCTTACGGAAAGAGATGGAAGAAATTTGGTGTATATTCAATATATTATACAGCCTTCTTCCAAAGGGTAACAAAAGCTTGCCTTATACTCCACCTGTCTTCTCCATCTGCTGAACAGGAAATGTATTTATAGGAGTGTAAATGGGAAATGGGGACCAGTTGTTGTGTTGTTAAGCTGCTCCGTGCCTCTCCAGACGCTTAATGGATGGTGAAATTACAAAAACCACATTTATGAAATACATTTAGCACTCTCAGTACAAGTTGTTTGTCTACAAAACACAATTGAAGTGATTTGTTCTTGTGGATTCAATTAAAAAATAAATGCAGAAATATAAATGGCATGTCTACTGTCTGTTAATTGTGTCAGTCATGTTTAGGGAAGGAGCTAAAAGAGCTCTCAAATTAAGTTTCTGGACTTTCAAGTGAAGGCAGTGTATTGAAATGACTCTAAGCCCAGAGGACCTATACCTTCATACAACCTTTCTCCTGGTTGACAATAATGGTGTTAATGGTGGTTCTTGATTCCTGAGCTACGATGGTGAAATCTATTCCAACCCCCTCTCCGTGTGTCAGAGCCTCCACTTATCCCACTGGATCAGCTGCTTGAATACAAATGACAAATGAGCTGCTAATAAGAACTTTTTGTAAAATATCACAGATTTTTCTTCATCTGGGTGATTCGCAACATTTCTATCTATTTATTTTTACATTTTGTTCAGTAAGTAGTGGAAAGGCTGGGCTACGTGAGGTGAGGGAGGAACCTCCGTGCCTGCTGGGTGTCCTCATCCTGACAGCGTGACTAAGGCCAGACCAGAGAGAGAGAGAGGCGTCATTATGTTTAGATGCCCTAAAGCCAGGTCAGGGCATGGCGTCTCTCTCTCTCTCTCTCAGCAACTACAATTACTCCCACTGTCTGTCACACTGACACACCACACACACACCTGCCTCTTCATTTAAGAATAACGGCACACCTCAGGTTTTGACTACCTACTGCCAGTCTCCTTAGAGACATGCTGCATAATCTGCTGTGCTGTGAACCACCTCCTTCCTCAGCAGTGAAGGATATTTGTGGGGAATTGCTTCCCTCTTATGCTAATGCGGCTGTGATGTCGGAGCCCCAGCTGCCTTGGGGACGATGACTCATGCGCATCACCAGAGAAACCACACCCAGCCTTAGCCCTAACATATCCACACACAGCCAACCCCACCAGCCTGCTTTACCTCCTCCTAGCTCCCATGGACTTCTACTGCTGCACCATCAGCACTGTGACTGGGCACCCAGGTTTGCTTCTCTGCATGGGAAGTAGAGGGTGGGTGAAAAACAAACAACTACAATATGGACATGAGGTCCAGAGTATGAGTCACAAAACACAGCTCAGTCCAGGAAACAAAAGCATGCCCAAAACATTTGAATTAAGCAGCGTAGCCTATTTTCTCTGGGTGCAACTCAGGTGTCAATTGAGATCAGAGACTGTGAGAGATTCCCATGTACACCTGACCCATGTGACTCCAAGGACCTTCATCTGTCAGTGGACCTGGGTGATATAATTTAAGCTCTGCATTTTTAAGTCTGTCCAAAGCAGCAAAAACAGCTTTCAAAGCACTTCAGTGAAGGTGACCTTGTTTGAAGTGCAGCCCATTGGGAAATAAATCCAGGTTTCATGCTTCTATTTTTACTTTCAAATGCATTGTGCAGACCTTGGACAAACTGCAAAACAGATGCTCTCATACGGAGATGGACACTTTTTAAACTACAATCCCAGCTCAGTAATTAACTTCTCAGCCCTGGTCCTTTCTAAACTCTCCAGGTTAACAGCTCATTGTTGTCACCCGGTGCCTTATGTGTAAACAGTTAGATACCTGGTTTCCGCCACAAAGTGCCACTAAAACAATCGCCATGTGCCAGAGGCAGCGAAATCTAATTCAACATCCAGACATTGGTGCAGCACAGACCAACAGTTGTGATGGTCCTGTGTGAAAAGTCAGACAAGTCATACAACAAACTCACACATGAAATGTAACCGTAGTTGCTACACATCTCTCAGGACAGCAGGAAAACAGCTGTTATGTTTCTAGGAGCTGATGGAGAGATCATCGACACAACACACTGCTATTTAAAAACTATTTAGTGCTTCCTGTAGCTTTAAAAATTGTTCAACTAGTTGCCTAGTTTATGACATTGTTCATGTTAACAACAGTCCAAGTTGTGTATTGACTCTCTGTCTAAGAACGTGTCGCCTTCTTTCCAAGGAAACAAGCATTAGTGTGTCAGCAGTGATTCTCAGAAACATTTGTGTGGGCTTTCTTCTGGTGAAATTCAGACTGGGCTCAATGGGACCACTCAGCTGTTCAGAGCGAGAGGCTGAACTGCATCAAACCAAACGCTGGCGTCTTTTCAATGAAGGGTTCGTCTTCTGTGACAATGGCAATATGTATTCTCAAGCTTTACACTTTAAACTTTAAACACATTTAACTCCCACAATATGCATAACTTCTGCTGATTAACATATTTATGAATTCAATGGATTCACGTCTCATTTTCTGTTTTCATGGACTGATGGTTTTCCTTTTAAGATTTCTTCAATCATCCTCTGGTGCCTGATTTTCATAAAAACCTCATGTAGCCAGAAAGACAACCAGTCCTGGTCATCATGAAAAATATTCTAAACCCTGCGTTTGTGTTCACGCTCTCGCTCACACAGGCTCTTTGACATAGGAGCCATGAGAACTGTGGTGCTGTTGTGCAGCCTAGTGGTGAAATAAAGTGTAGCTGAAGAGAATCTGCACACTCCTCATGCATTTTAATGTTATTTTATACTAGCCTTCAGTCTCCACTGTTGTCATTAAATGCAGTCAGACACTGGAATGTCAGTCAAAAGAAGTGTAATTCTAGAAGAAAAAACATAGAAACATTTCTATAATAAAGCAGTTTTAGCATTGCATGAGTTAAACTTAGATACATTACTGCTTCACTGCTCAGATGTGATCTTTCAGTCTTTTAGACACAGTTTCTCATTGTGGCCACTATCTGAACTGACCTATTAATAACAGCCAAACAATAACGATGTTCCACACAGGATGTTACTGAAACAGGGGCCATCTGGTCTCATGTGTAATCATATAAAACACAGCCTCAGTGTTAATGGGCAGTATATCCAGATATGATTACCGGTGGTGAAAGAAGCACTCAGATTCTTTATTTAAGTAAAAGTACAAAAGTATTAGCATCAAAACATATGTAAAGTCCAAAATATAAAAGTACTAATTATGCAGAATGGAACATTTTATATTTCTTCATATAATATTTTTGAATTATATTTACTGCATATTTGTGTACATTACATTTAATGTTGGAGCTGGTAAAGGGGAGCTAGCTTTAACCAGCTCATATGCATTTAACTTGAATTACTGTCGGGCAGCTTGTGAATTTTCCACCATAAATCAGTGAGGTCTTATAATTACACTGTATTTTTTTGTATTAATCTGATTATGAAAAGCAACTAGTAACTAAAGTTATAAAATAAATAGAGTAAAAAGTATGATATCTGCCTCTAAATGTAGTGAAGTCAAAGTATGAAGCAACAGAAAATGAAAATACACAAATACAGATACTTCAAAATTATACTTAAGTACATTACATGAGTAAATGAGTTACTTGCCACCACTGATGACTACTTCTTTTATTTAGTCTTTACCTTTGTAATATTAGTGTTAATGCTCTTAACACATTGTCTTTGATGGTGAATATGCTTAGTGTGCTTTGAGTTAGGTCTAACAATGTATGAAATTGTCTCAAACCAGAAGTGAAAATGTTAAAAATGAAGGTGATTAGTTTCTGTTTCACACTATGAATTAAAAAACATAATTATGTCTAGGCCACTGTCATCTGTCAGATTCCCAGTTAGTACCAAAACCATCCTGTATAATCAGATCTAATTGGATTAAAAATACCACAGATGTTCATCTCTCCAAAACATTTTGTGAAGGCTGACTGAGTCAAGCTTGGAAATATTCCAGTGTGATGGAGACTCATTGTCGCGATGGCTCAGTATGGCAGCATCAGAGTGAGCAGACGTGGTGGGCAGATTTCTGTCAGTGTCCCGATGTAATACAGAGCCAGTCAGTCAGTAGCCACGTAACAGACAGTGAAGGCTAGAGAAAATCTGTATGAGTCTATTTCCAGGCCTCTTGCAGCTCCTAGTGGTTTGAGCTGGGTTATATTACAGCACTTTGGCCTGGCAGCAGTGATGTCACCCTGGATGAGGTGTCAGTTTTCCACTGGTGATTATGTAAATCACAGCAGAATTGGTCTACAGGAAACGCTGGTTTATGAGGCTGCAAGGAAAGAGTCAGTGGTCTGAAGACCTTAAACAGCTGACTAAGTATTGCCTTGTTTACTTTAACAAGATGTAGAACAAGAGAATTGTCTGCTAAACAGAATAGTCTGACTTTGACTTTTTATTATGACAGTTATTTCTCTTGTTAAATGTGTGTGCTGATAGTGCTGCATCCTTTGTCAACATGTACAGTATGTACTATTAATAGCTTCACACTGGGACCACTCAGCTGTTCAGAGCGAGAGGCTGAACTGCATCAAACCAAACGCTGGCGTCTTTTCAATGAAGGGTTCGTCTTCTGTGACAATGGCAATATGTATTCTCAAGCTTTACACTTTAAACTTTAAACACATTTAACTCCCACAATATGCATAACTTCTGCTGATTAACATATTTATGAATTCAATGGATTCACGTCTCATTTTCTGTTTTCATGGACTGATGGTTTTCCTTTTAAGATTTCTTCAATCATCCTCTGGTGCCTGATTTTCATAAAAACCTCATGTAGCCAGAAAGACAACCAGTCCTGGTCATCATGAAAAATATTCTAAACCCTGCGTTTGTGTTCACGCTCTCGCTCACACAGGCTCTTTGACATAGGAGCCATGAGAACTGTGGTGCTGTTGTGCAGCCTAGTGGTGAAATAAAGTGTAGCTGAAGAGAATCTGCACACTCCTCGTGCATTTTAATGTTATTTCATACTAGCCTTCAGTCTCCACTGTTGTCATTAAATGCCATCAGACACTGGGATGTCGGTCAAAAGAAGTGTAATTCTAAAATAAAAACATAGTAAGATTAAATTTAAGAAGCATATTTTCTGTAACAGAGCAGTTTTAGCATTGCATAGAGTTAAACTCTGTTACATTACTGCTTCATAACAGAGCAGTTTTAGCATTGCATGAGTTAAACTCTGTTACATTACTGCTTCACTGATTTGCTTTATGCACTTTGTTTTTGTTTGTGATCACCATGCTTCCTGTGTCAACACATCAACTTGAAGAACCGACTGTTCACTTGATGCCTGATATATCCCACCTCTTGACAGGTGTCATTGTAACAAGATAACCAGTGTTACTCACGTCACCTTCCAGTGGATCTAATGTTGTGGCTGATCAGCGTTGTGCTGTGCGTTGATGGCAGGCCGGACTCTTGGTGGCAGCATTTGACTGAATACCATGCTATGATAAACCAGGCAGCGGAGCAGGGAGTGGGTGACTCCCACAGCTACTGCACCGTCTGTCCTGGAGAAGGAGGAAAGGACATTCTGTCTCTCAAAAATACAATAGGACACCCAACATGAGCTTAATGCATGGGCTTTCTTTTAAATTGTTACTTAACAGTATATTCAAAATAGTCTGGTTAATGTCAGATCCTCAAAACCAAAGGTAAGAATTTCAGATTTACTAGGAGACCTCACCATGATTTGTTTATACTGATGCTGATACACATGACAGCATTCAGTTTTTAAAAGCATAAACCTGTAAGTAAAGACACATTCAATGAATCATTCACTTCCTTCATTTCTCCTACACACTCGAAACAACGTGTCCTTCTCAGCCTTGCTTCCAGTTTGAGATGTGACATGTTTTTTATTAGCATCATTAGCGCCACAGATGGACAGAGCCAATGTTCACCAGTGCTGAAATATCAGTGCGATGTGAAGTTGTAATCTGGACCAGGGTATTTGTAGTTACAGTGAGTTCCAATCGTTTTTCACAAGCTGTGATCACTTGAGGAGAACAGTACGTGTGGATGCTCGTGGTCTTGTTAAAGAGAAAAAACAAGTGTGACTCTCCCACAACGCTCCTCTGATCACACAGGCATCAGGTGCTTTACAACAGATTTAAGGCACATGTGGAGTTAGCCTAACATGCACTGTACACCAGTTTGACACATATGTGACACCTTCAGTTTGATAAAACTGACTGCTGACTATTAGTGCAGTTAGGTGGAATGAATATTAGTAATATTAGAATATTAAATAACCGTTGCACACAGCTATGAATAGCAGTGATACTACTGACATTTGTGAACTTTGACATCACATCTGACAGCTTATCTTAATAGCTGTTAAAACAAAAAGCTGCAAATACCCCAAACCAGAAACTACTATGCTATTATACACCAAAACACTTATGATGATATTGTGTTGGACGATATAAACAACCGGTATAAAAATATGTAATTTCAAGCTAAAATGTGAAAAAAATTCAATTTTTCCATCAATGATTTTAATCCTTCTCCCTCTGAAATCAAATTTAGATTTTTGACCCTACAATACCATCTGATTGAGAGATGCTCTGAGCCAGCTGTCAAGCCATCTCAGTTTGGCCCTGTACATCTTTACGCTTGCCCGTTTTTCCTGCTTCAACAGACTGTTCACTTGCTGCATGATGGTGTATATTCCACCTCTTGACAAGTGCTGTTAAAAAGCTAGTCAGCGATATTTGATTCACCTGCCAGTGGTTTTAATGTGGCCGATCAGTTACTTGTATAAATTCATATATGGTCAATGGTTGTTCTGTGGTATGTCGATAATATGTTTAAAGGTTCCCTGTTTTTAGTTGATGACAGCTTAAACTTGTGACCCTCCTCACCAACTGCATTGGTCCATAAGCTGTGAGCAGTTGAAGCAGTCAGTGGGAATGATGTGGATACAAGATAAAACGACGACTAATATAAAAGCTAGTCCTTAAAATGATTTCTGTATACATCACTGTGAGTCACTGCATACAGTACCTTCAGGACTGATATATTTCATGGTATAAACATGATGCTTTAGTCATTTGGGTTTGAAAATCTTGGTGTTTTTATTGTAAATTCTGCATCTTCAATTTACACATTTAGACTCATCATCAGAGTGAATGTTTTACAAAGGATGGCCACAGGTTCAGAACAACAGGAGGACTCCCTATGTGGGACTGCTCGTCAGGTTGGGCTAACTCTCCCTTATGGACCCGTTTGCTCAAAGTCAATCTCTTGAGAGACAGACACCAGAATGGAGTGTGGTTTACCAAAGACACCGCAACTTCAGCTCAGCCAGGCTGGTATGCTTGTGGCCCACCTGCAACACTGGAACCACACTCGTGGAGAGTTCGCCCCAACCTGCACCACAGTCAGGACCACATGTCTAAACCTAAGCTAACCTTAAACACAGAGGTAAAAATATAGCTTTGTGATCACCAGCTTATGAAGATATGCTTCTGCTTTGAATTTGCAGCTTAGCCAGAAACTCCCTATCAGACCTCCATGCTAACCTGGGCTGATTCTAGACCAGTAGCTCTCTTAGCATTCACTGCAAAATCATAGCTGCAGTTTAAGTGACAGTCTACACTCCCAGTTATTATGTCTCACACAGGACAGACTTGCCTTTTTACGACAAATACTATCCAGCAGTCTGACGTTTACTGAGCAGCCGAGCGCACGCAGGCTGTGAACCTGGTGCCTTTCTAAAGCTCAGTCTTAGTAAGAACAGCACACACACATAACACACATGCCCGCCATATACTCACATGAGAGAGGACAGACCTGGCTCGAGTCTGATCTTATAGTTTGTTTTATCCCATTTTGGAATATGCCATCAGAGTACTGAGCCACGAGAGACAATACAATTAGTGCCAGATAGACCCGGCACTATCAGAATTGTCCCAGTGTAGTAAAAATATTTTGTACCCCGAGCAGGTTAAAACACAAGTGTCTGATCCAGGTCTGCACGAGGAGAGAAAGGACCTTCTGTCTGTCAGCAATGCAGGTTTCATAAAACCAATGCATGAAGAAGAAAACAGAAACAAAGAGGAGATGGTTAATAACTTAAACAGGGGCAGAATAAATGTAAACTGTCCCTCAGAGTAGAGAGAGAGGTAAAGAGAGAGAGGACACCGAGGTGTTCTGAGGTGGTTTTGGCATTTAAAATAATCAAGCACCAGAAGTGGTGACTTTCTGATTCAGTGCCCAGTCTAAAAACCTCAACAGAGCTCTGCACATGTCACAACTCTACACTTTAGGGATGTCCTTTGGAGAAACCGAAGGAGCTGTTCTCTGTTATTTCTTTCTTTCCTCAGTCAGAGGCCTTGTAATGTAAGACACAATCTGTCAACTAAAAAGTTTACTAGAGACTACGATCTTCCTAATAAAGGAAAGTGGAGCTTTAGACCCCTTCTATTGTGTAGTAGCTGGCTCTATATTTGCCAGTCAAGTCTTGGCTATCAATAAGCCTTGTGCAAAGACCCCCCACCCCCACCCAAGCACAGACCCAAACACAAGGCCGAGCATGGAGGGTCAGCCATTTTGTCTATCACCCTGTCCAGGTGATCATCACAGGCACAGCTTAGAAAGCGGGGGAGCCAGCTCTGGGCAAGGCTGGTGACTCTAAACAGGCGAAGCTCAGCACTAGGAGCAGCTTAGGGGCCAATTACATTTCAAGTGTCCATTTAATAAAATATCAGAAAAACAAAATGGCTACATTTCATCTCCCACCCTCCCCACCAAAAAAATAACAAAAATTCATAAAATATACAAGTTTTAAAATAAGGAATGATGAATAAGAATTAAAAAGAGGAGCAAAATAAGAGGAAAAACTTGGCTTCTCTTTCCAATTTGCTTGGGTTCTTTAAGGAATTGAGAAATAAATATTCCAAAGGATGGTGTTTTTCCTGTCACTAAAAATGATTCACGAGAGCTGAAAATTAAGGTGGAAATAGGAAAAAAAAATTGAAGAGAACTGTGGTTGAAGTGCAGTTCTTAACGCCAGTGGAGCTGATGATAATGGACACTGACATTATACAACCTGCCTTCTTCTCCCCACACTTCACTTGTTTCCCCACAGATCAGCAGCCCACCAGTGGAATGCCATATACAGCTGTGCATCTCCCGTTCATAAACTATACAAAGGAGGGAAAAACATGTCTAATAAATAAAAAAAAGAG
>NW_018128292.1:73464-78059 GCF_001952655.1 Monopterus albus
CCGCGGCATTCTCCAGCAGGAGTCCCGCTGCTTCTGGGAGGCTGCTCTGTCATTTTACTCAAGTTGAAGAGCAACCTCTCTTCTACTCAGGGGAGCGTAAGAATGAGCACGTTTTGAATGCTTGCACTAGTAAATCTGAACAAAATAGTGTCTGTGCCACATGCGCTTCCACTGTGAGCAGGACCATATCTTTCCAAAATGGAATTTAAAATGCACTATAAACACAGGTCAAACAGCAACAGAAGCAACAGTTCTGTCCATGAGCTCTACCCTTTTTAAAACTCTGTTTTAAAGTTTAATTTATTAAGCTATTTTTATATACAAAAAAAAGAAATCTGCTTTTTATTTAGACAGCCACACACGTGTCTTAAGGGAGAAGAAGGAAAACAAAAACAAAAAGGAGTTTAAACTGACGAGACAAACGACTAAAAGAGTTATTGCTTGTTACTGCTGGAAAGAGGATGGACAACTATTCCAAAGTTTGCTGTTGTTGTCTGGACTTTTTCCTTGTTGCTGTTTTTTTTCTACTTCTTAGTTTGTGCTGCTTCTATTGACAGCTCTAAAGTAGGCAAGTGCAGGATAGCTTGTTGTAGCTGCTTGTTGAGGGGGAAGAAACCAACAAAAAAAAACACACGAGTTACAATTTCCACTGTCCGAAAATGCACCGAGCACCCATATTCGACAGGAATGTTCTTTTTCCCCTCCATTTTTTTGGTGGTGGTGGTGGGTGGGGGGGTTTCCTCCATGCTTGGTTGGAAATAGCACCAATCTGAGTGTCTGAGCCTCGCTGGTGTCAAGCAGAGGTCGTGAAAAAGAAAAAAAAACAGATAAGACAAGGATTAAATTCAGGACTGGAGAGAGATTTTCAGGGCCAAGCTATGTTGATATGACAAAGTTCACACACAGTGTTCACTGAAGTCCAGATTAGATGTGCTCCCGTTTAAATAGGCCCAACACCGGAACGTGATACACAGGATCAGCTCAACACACACCCACCCACACACACACACACACACACACACACACACAATAATTTTAATATTATATGAATTTAAGTGCATTTTGGATCAAATCAGGGGTTGTGTATTTTGAAAAATATTCAGATATCTGATGGCTTGAGGAAATAAGAGAAGTAAAATCACTTGTGTGGGTTCATGAATTAATATGATATAATTTTTCATCTGAACTTAATTTAAAAGAAGTGTAGGACCAACTGGCAGTCTCATATCACTGAGTCTGGGTCGGTGTCAGTGCTGGCTGGGGTGGGGTGGGAGAGCTCTCACTGAAGATTCCCCAACAGTGGGCTCAGCAGCGCAGGAGAAGAGGGGGGCAACTAAAAGGTCAGGAGCAGGAGTGATGGTAACACCATTGGCTGGGGGAGTGGCCGTTGTCAGAGGTGACTGGGAGTATGTATGCAGGTGTGGCTGGATGAATAAACAGATGGGAGGACAGGTGGGCTTGGCTGGGAGGTGGTAGCGGGGTGGTGTGGGGCTCTAAGAGGGGAAGGCAAGTTTGACACTGCAGGAGGAGTAGCCCTCGTCACTGGCCATGCTCTGCAGGCTGCTGTGGTCGTCCAGGTCGCTGGTGCTGGCGGTGCTCACACTGTCCAGCTCTCCATGGGAGAACTCTGTGCTTTCCACGTCCACCTCGATCTCCTCTGCAGGACATGAAGAGATGGACAGAGAGATGGTGGTGGGACAGAGACAAGGAAAACAGAATTAAATTGTGACACATAAGAACAAGATTCCATATAGTGGAATGACATGGGAACTCATGGAAAATAAAGTGGGAGGATGCTGGGGCTGCAGCATGCAAGCTGTCTCCTGGACCAAGTGTTCAACACCCTACTAAAACCAGGTTTTAATGAAAACATTAATGAAAAAGCTTTGTATGTTCCCTCAAAGTATACTTTCAAAACACATTTGCATTTTAAACTTCTATCCAGCAAATCTTTGTTGATTCTTTTCCACTTAATGTCTCAGAGGAACTGACCAGTACAACCTTAATATTGTAAAATTAGCCCATGAGTGGAGCTGGGGGGGTTTGGTGGTCTTGTGTGCGCTAAATGAAAATCCTGCTTTAAAAGTCAAGCTTCACTCACCTTGGTCCGAGTCAGAGCGGTCGGAGCCAAGAGTGGAGCCCACACTGTCCATGCGTATCCTTTCTCCCTCTCCTGGAATGCTCTGGGCTACAGCACCGCTGTCTCCACTCAGCAGCTCCAGCTGGCGCTGGAGGTGCCTCTGCTCACGCTCAAGAGACTCCAGCTGGTACTGGCTCTTCCTGTCCACCTCTTCAAGTTTCTGGTGAGGAGACAGGGAAGAGTAAGTGTGGGGAAAGATTGATTATCAGGGACCAAGGTGAGACTAGAACCTGCACATAAAATGTAAGTGTGTAAGCTGAGAGGAAAGCCAGTCAAACAGTGGGTGGGCGCAGAGATAGGAGGACAGCCCGAGGGCAAGACTGGGTAGAAACAGAGAGCAGATAAGAGTGAGAGAAAAAAGCTGGAAGAACAACTTAACCAAATGTGATGAGATACTGAAGAGACCAATGTTAAGTCTGCAATGAAACTTCACATCACAAAGCAAGCATTTCCCAGCACCTGTTTTAACATTCAGACACTAAACTTGTCATGTCCCCTTGTAGCTTTCTACTGTCAGCTCTGAAACTAATAAATGATTTCCCTCATCTGCCTTTACACCATGCCAACTTCTTTACTTGCTGCATGTTTACACCCTGTGCCATTACAATATAAGCGAGGGCCATGGCAGGGACTGATAACCTTGCACACTTATGTCATGGTCGCAGAGAGGACGAGCGTGACTCCCAGTGACAGGCAAAACAATAGACCATCAATAAGCAATGTAGAGACTCAAGTTAACAGCAGCAGAAGTGGAGAGTGGTGACGGCAGTAGTGGGGGTGGGTGGGGTACACAACAACAATATCAGCTTTATGCTTCTGTTCTGTTACGTGAAAGCACGCCGGGCCTTTCTCATGCATACTGCTCAATCTCAGGCAGTCACATGCCTGTTTCTAAAGTGGATGTGAAGGCATGAAGCAGGACGTCTTAACACGTTATACGCTCCTAAAACAGAATCACAGTGTCAGGCAGAGAAATGATCTCCCCAGCTGAATACTGGTCGCAATGTAGCTGAAGTCTGTATCCAAAATGTAATATATTTGACATCCACAACAAGTTTGGTCAAAACATTTGGATGGATTTATTTATTTAAATGACACATTCAACATTCATGTAACTTCAGAAAAATATTTACTTCAGAAAAACAACTCATCCACAGTCAGATCGCTCCATTATAGAAGCCACAAGATTTATTCCATTTCACTACTCACACATTCCTAATCTAAAATGATTCTTATGCACACAAATTACACATTTAACAGTGATCCCAGTAGTAACAGTTGAATCTGGCAGCTAAGATCAAAACAAGTCAAATCTATGCAGAGATTTATTTTGATGCATGTTAGTAGATAGGGGTATAACGATAGAGCCAGCTCATGGTTTGGTTTGACCGATGATACAGGGCTTACGGTTTGATATACTCACAATAAAGAAAGAGGAAAGCAAACTGTCTGTGTAATTTATTCTGTCTTAGGTCAAATTAACAAAATGTTATAAGACATTTGTTTCTAACAGGTCTGTCTTATTCTGTAGACTGTTCTTTTAAAGAAAATCACGAAGTCAACCGTTTCAGGCAGAACTCTAGCAGTGCATTTCTCCTGCGGTTGAAAAACACGCTCACCTGGAACTGAGGTAGCAGGAACCGTGAGATCTGCCTTTGCCAGAGGCACAAGCATGAATACATGTGATACTTGGGCTCCAATGTGTTGGCAGGTTTTTGACAACCTTCACCCTGTACTACTGAAAACTGCCTCATGTCTTTAGCAATAAATATGCCGATGCTCTGTGTTCTCTCTTTTGCACGCTGACTCGATGCCAGGAGCGGTGGCACAAAATGTCTTCAAGTGTTCTTTGGCCTTTCGCCAACACAGCAGGTGGCACCGACTGTAACTTTTCCTTAAGATGCCATTGTAGATGATGCAGCATATTACTGGTGCAAGCCATAGCGTAACCCAAAGTGCACCGACAGAGCTTGCAAACAGTCTTTGTTCAGTCTAGCAGTTTGCCTGCATTTTCTTGCATTCGGGTTGGAAAACAAAAGCTCTGCCATACAGCTGAGTTATAGTTCAACGGACATCTTCTATTATATCACCTCCTCTTGTGTGCCAGTCTATTGTTAAAGTAAGCACTGATGTAGCAAATGAATGCCCTGGTGACCGAGGTTCAAGTCATGCCTACCGCACCTTCTAGCGGTAAAATCACAAACATTTACATCTTTTGGGACCCAAATGTTATTGACTTGATATTGTGACCTGTTTAATTATCACATTTTGGATCAAAATACTGTGGGGTGGTGCGTCATTTATGTCACCACTGGTGTTGCCTATATTCTGCACTTCCTTCTTTCACCCAGATATTTGTGTCAAAACAATTAAGCAGGACCTGCTTTAGTTCTTGTTCTTGTTGTTGTTAGTTCTTCTATCATCCTTACCTTTATGTGTGCTTTGGCTTTGTTCA
>NW_018128292.1:78083-80255 GCF_001952655.1 Monopterus albus
GCTTTGCTTTTGTTCGGGAGGCCAAACGTGGTGTGACGGTTGCAGTCAGGTCCCAAGGGTATGAGGGCCTTCAATCGCTCTAGACACAGCCGCAGGTGAGCTCGTCTGCAAAGGAAAGACACGACAGAAAGAGAAACAGAACGATTAGACAAAAGACACTAGGTCAGGGCTAAGGCCTGCACACATACAAACTGCTTTGCATCCTGGAAGTTAAAGCTGTTCACTTCTGCTGAGAAGCCTTGTCCAGCTTGTGTACAGATTTAAACCAGTACAATCTAGTCTCAAAGCAGTTTCACTATTTGCACTCCACTGCAACCTCACATCAAAGGTCAGGAGGTTCACCCTAAACAGCTTAAATCAGTTTATCCTGTGCAGAGGTAACTGTCTAAACACAGATCTCAAGCTGTTCATGACTTTACTCCTGCCTCAAGTAAAAACAACATATTTGCGACTGTTCTAAGGGCTCTAGTGATTTTTAAGATTAGTGTGTCTGATGGCAGATTTCCCCTTTAAACCATTAGTAGTTCAAGCTGTACTGTGTCACCATGGGATGTGGGCTTATTAACACACACTTGTATTCTTGTTTTCCAAGAATCTGCCAGCTACACACAGACCTGTTTCATGTAATGTCAATCCCCAGCTTTTTGTTCAACAGCACAGCAGGTTACATATGATTCATGTCTTGTGAGAGCCTCGAGACGACACTTTATCCTCTGCTGGTATTTCTTACAGCGAGCTTTAGTTACCCTTCTCGCCTACATTATGTACAAGTTTCAGCTGGGGGAGGGGCGTGGGGGTGCATGGAAAGGTGTAATGGCATTTCCTGAACCCTGCTTGGCTGGTATACTCCATCATCCTGACAATCTCTTATTCTGTGACTGGAAACAGACCCTGGGTACTATCTATCCTGCTAATAGCCCAAAGTTCAGAGGTAAAGAGAGATAATTGTGGCCATAACACAATCAGCGCTCCATTAGCAGGAGCTACCCTTTCAGCTAGCCTGAAGGGAACAGTGGTGAGACATTAAAAGTTGGTGGACTCAGTGGAGTGACCCTGACTCAGGAACTACTGTATCTCTGGGGGAGCCCAAATGAGACAAGCCCAGGGGACGAGATGGTTGGGCTAGACTGCTCTCTGCTGTGTTCTGCTACTTTAAGACATGTGAGCACTGGTATATCTGTCTGTGTGTGTGTGTGTGGAGGGGAGGTTGAACTATGCATGGATGGTACTGATAAGAACACCAGAGGAGAGCAGGCCATTGCAGCGGTACAGTATGCACGAGAGTGAACAGGATGAGTGCTGCATGTCCGCAAAGTGAACGAGGAGGTGCCCTGATTCAGTCTGTAGTCTGGCTCAGGTCATCTTTCTGTGTAATCAGTTCTATTCACGGCGAAGCGCAGAACCCACTTTTGCCCTTTATCTATGAAATGTCTGTGTTTGTCTCCTTTGTGTCCCAACATCTTTGTCCTGCAATGGCACATAGAGACAAGGCACACACAAGTAGCTATCCCCTGACAATAAATCACACTATACTCTTTCACAGCAACCTGAAGGGCCACATTCAGCTCTACCCTGGAGATGTTGAGGACACGCTACAGAGAATACAACGTGGTTTAGTATCTGTGTTGATTACAATTCAGCCCATTTGTTTGATGCTGTAATTATGATTATTACTTGATTATGTGGAAATAAAGCGTAAACACATTTAATCAACATTGCATGCCAGAACAACCACAGAATTCATACACTACCCATATACTGTATGTGCATGCTTTTATGAAATCTAATTTGCTCTCTTTTTATCCTTGGTGACATTTTTTGACACATGGGCATGGGCTGCCTGATAAAGAAGCCTGTGAGGGCAGATCAGGACACACTGGTCATGTATGGACCTCTATGTTTGTCCATCTGGCCTCGTCCATCCAGATTTAAACAACCATCTCAGCATACAACCTCTGATAACCTCTGACATGATGAATGTACAGAGGAAACAGGGGTAAGCTGACTGCACAGAGTGCACCACAGAGCATCGCCACACTTCTAGCAGTGGCTATGACTGAAGTATCCAATTATGGTTCTTAGTGCTAACACTTCTATTAGTGAGTGTGGTGTGAGGCGTCACTTGTCGGGCTGCTGAATCAACACTTTTTTGCTGAGTCAGCATGAAACTAC
>NW_018128292.1:80278-107625 GCF_001952655.1 Monopterus albus
GATGATGAGAAGTCTACCACACTGTCAGCTCTTTCAGCACTTTGTGTCCTGGTTCTGTCCTTTTCACAGTTACCCTACGTACTGTGTGTTCTCCTCTTATAGCAACATGCGCTGCTGGTTGGCAGCATTCAAACACCCTCACTGTGCCTCTTATTGATAGACAAACATGTGAGATGGCCACATGGCATTTGTCCTAATCTCTGGGTGCATGACATGCTCTTCTGTGGAACATGATGATAAGTGCATAAGGCAAAGAAGCCCCAAAAGGCATTAGAGAGAGTGAAAGAAGAGCAGTGTGTACTACTGTGTAATTTATGGCCATCCCACTGAACGGTCTGATGGTGGAAAGTCAAACTGGAGCTTTCTTTTTCAGCAGTATTTCAGACATCATTCTCAGAAGAAAAACCTGTCAATTATGTCACCAGAGCAGCAAGCAGCGCAGGGTAAAGGGAGAGATGGGCTTATCATGTTTATTTATACGACCAGAACTGCTGTCTCACTAAAGAGTTAAGGGCATAAGCTAAGAGCTACTGGTGATTGCCCCAAAGACAGGTAGCCTGCCTGAGCCATAAAAAGGCTTATTGATCATGTAGACCCACAGTCAAAGAAATTAAGCAATATGCAGTTTGCAATATATGTCATCTTGTGACCATAAATTACTACAAGCTGCAGCCAGAATCTAGCTTTGCCTTCGTCCACTTGTAGCTGCATACAAGGGTATAGTTCTGCAAGTGGATGAGACATGTCCTCACAAATATTCTTGGAGAACAGAAATGGCCCTATCAATATTTGAGTGAACCCATGCACATTATCTTTGGAGTGAAGTCATATTAGTTAATTCCATTGTGCCCTTCCTAAGGCTACATCTACAAGACAACATGATATCATCTGACTGACTGAAAAAGAGGGGGTGATGTGAAGCTCACGTTGTGTGCAAATTTTCTCCCAGACATGAAGGAGGCAACAGCTGTCAGTGTGCTAACAACGGTACGAGATCAGGGTCGTCGGTCTAAACCTCAAGCATGGGTGAAAATTCAGTCTTTCAGATGACTCATTTCCTTTTCTTCTTGCACTCCACAGCTGACATAACATCATTATGTCCATACCACATCTCATTTATTCACCAAAACAGATAAAGAGAAATAAGGAGTTTTTTCACCATCCACAGCATAAGTAGCTAATAGGCTAAATAGTTAACTAACTGACCAGCAGCCACATTGATTTAAAATGAAAACCTGCTTGCTACCTAATGTCACCAGTCTTTACACTGTAGAAAATATCAACTCATGTTAGTTAATCATGTTAGATAATGTCAACTAGCAAGATAACACTGTTTAGGGTGGATTAGCAAGACAATACTATGAATGTTGAGACCAAACCTACTCTTTCCTTTCCCAAGAGCCAGAAATTCTTTAGAACATATCACAATATCAGTCAGACTGTAAGTTCTAAAACTTCAAAATATGCAATAATGTATTATTAAACTACAAAAATATGAAGTATTAAAATATCAAGTTGAGATTAAAAACAGGTGCATAGTAAAATAACTGGGTCCAAGTGACAAAAGTCAGCACATAGGAGTAGGATTTAGTTACTTACACTCATAAAGCCAAGATGCAAACAACCAAATCATAGAAAACTTGAAACAGTAACAAGACCTGCTGTATATGACAACATAGTATGACTTGGTGGAAAACAGTTGAAATAGTATCAACAAAGTGACAAAGGACGAGTTTTAAATTAAAACATTCTTAGGGCTGTACCCGACTAAGAATTTTGTCAGTCGACTTGATTCAGCTGTTCAAATTACTGCTTGGCACACCAAAACGAGGAGAAGATGACAAACAAACATGGGCTGTGGCTACTTTCTATTGTAATGCACACTGGTGTGCATTACAATAAAATAATAACAGACAAAAAAATATACTAAAATAAAAACAAAGATTCATCTAGAAGAGTCTGTCGATTGACAGGTCTCACAATTAATAATTCATCTAGTCGACTTTGAGGGAGCAGCCTTATTCTTTATACAGACTTACAGCAGTGAAGGACATTGCTCTCCACTTTATATTTCCACTGTTTAATCAATGGTGCTGTGAGTTGCAGGTTGTCTGAATGGGGACCTCTCCATCTGTGGGAGATTACATAACATGTGGCCAGTTGCTACCAGGACCTGTGTTCCAAATTGTCATGCCCAGGGATATCAAATCCCTGGGCATGACAATAAGACAACAGAAAAAGAGAGAGAGAGAGAGAACTGCCTTGTATTCAGCAGAGGGAGATCCCTGGAATTGTAAGCAAATATAGTAGTGTTTATTTTATTTTATTTTTTTGCCTTGCAGGTATACCTTAGCAAACAGCTACTTTTAAAATCCCAAGCTCTCTCTGGCAGTGAGGCATTGAGCTTTTGTGGACTCAAGCCTTAATACAGACTGATTTATTGTCTAACTGGCTATTCAAACAAAACCACACCTATTGCTGCTCCTTATCTTCCACGAATTTATGGAAGTCACCTGGAACTCACAGAGTAAACATTCAAAGGTAATAGGTGTGATTATAAAAGAGCTTTACGGGCAGGAGCTTTTACTTTTCATTTGAAAATGGTCATCTGTGCTATACATCAGAAGCCTAGTGTTGCCATTTCTTTTTCCACCATCACTGCATGTTTTTTAGGTGTGTTCAATAAAGACATGAAAGATCAGGACCATTTGTGTCCAGATGGACCTATGCACGGGTCCTCTTTGTGTACTTCAGCTTAGCATTCAACACAGTCATCCTGGACATCCTCCATTCCAAAATGGCTCAGCTCACAGCAATCTGTCCGGTTTGGGTCAGCAACCGAACAGGACAGAAACAGAGTTCATCGAACAGTCAAGATTGCAGAAAAAAATCATCGGTACCAGCGTGCCCTCTATGGAGGACCTGTACACCTCATACCAAAAGGACACAAACTGTTTGAACTCCTGCACTCTGGGCGGTGCTACAGGTCACTGTACACCAAAACAACCAGACAAGGACAGTTTCTTCCCACGGGCCATCACTCTGATAAACACTTAACCTGTGACTATATAACCCTCAGTGCAATACCTTGTAAATATACTTTTGTATATATCTATCTGAAAAACTGCATCCAAACTGTGTATATCTCTATATTTATAAGTACTTTATTTTTATTTTTCTAATGCACATTCTTTTTCTTTTTTTGTTCTCTCAGTCTTATCTTGTTTACTTGTGCACTCTGTGCCTTACGTAAGTACTTTATGCAGAAAATCAGAAGATTGAAAACAGTGCAATTACCTTTTCTTGCAAATAAATAACACAAAAGTCATATGTAAATATTCAATGAATCATTGGGCCTAATTAAACAAAAATATACAGTACACCTGAGTGACAGTTTCCTTCAGGAAATCCATTATTGAGCTTGCAGTGGCCATTTTTGACTGAAAAGTCTAGGATGACAAGACACAGATGCGTTCTGGGTCGGGCTTGGGCATGTTCCAGGCTTTTGGCGTGAGCGGCCTAATTAAACAAAAATATACAGTACACCTGAGTGACAGTTTCCTTCAGGAAATCCATTATTGAGCTTGCAGTGGCCATTTTTGACTGAAAAGTCTAGGATGACAAGACACAGATGCGTTCTGGGTCGGGCTTGGGCATGTTCCAGGCTTGTGGCGTGAGCGGTACCGGAGAAAAATTGGAGCAGGGCATAAGGAGATAATCTTTCCTTTTTAAAAAAGCCACTCTGTCTAAAATCCGCCTGCTTGGACTCACGCTCCACTCTGCTAACCACTGACAGCCAGCCTTACCGTTCCTCCTGAAACAATAGGTCACTTCCACTCAACTAGTTTGTGTGTACGTGTGTCTCTGTCATGCTTGTATGTATGTGTTCCTATGGTGTGTCTTCCTGATGGGCCCCAGATGGGAACGCAGGCAGGCAGCTCTGCCTTTTTGGCTTTGACATGTCTGTGTGCAGCCAGTCAGCCCTGGGTCACTTCACCACGCCTTTACTCCTCATCCACCCTACTCTCTTATCCCAATTCCCTGTGAATCATATGCACAAACTACCTGTTTCTGCCAAATCCAAGTTTTCCTTCCTTCAGTCCAACTAAATTCAAATACAAAGCGTTGTCTTGTTTGTAGGGTTAAGCAACCTTGCACAACATGGAAAAGACTAACTAATAAAAATAATGATTTGTAATAAATGAGTAATTATACTAAAACAAATCTGTTGTCATGTTTGCACTGCTCTCCCTCTCTCCGTAGCTGTTTTGCCTGTTGTTGAACTGAATCAAACTGCCAGCAATGTGACTGAACCAGTCCACACAACACCACCCAGAGCCAGAAGCACTTTGAAGCTCTCACTGTCGATATGGGAGCACTGCCCACCACAGCTCTCACAGAACCTACGTACATCATACATACATCTCTCATCTGCACAGTGAACAACAACCTCCTTCATCCCTGTAACAACCATGCATGCCTCCGTGCACTCTGTGTGTGGGTGTGTGCACGCAGGCATGCGTGATGGGCACACACACTGCACTGTACATTGTTATTTCTAATCTCTATAGTAAAAAGCTAGTGTCAGCCATTTTAAATTTTTGTCTGTGTGACATGAAACAAGTGTAAAGACAGCAACAAGTTGTAATCCATCATCATTGTCCATGACAACAGCAAGAGCATCTCTGTAGTGTCTTGAACATATCCCAGTGACTCTTGAGGGATGATGCGAGAAGATGTGAGGATATTCTAAACATGAAGCTGACAGCAAATCCCAGCTCTGTAGACAACTTTTGAATTTTCATTCAAACACACCCTCGGTCTTGTTAAAACACCAACACACAGAGGATCTTGCCTTTTAAGGTGATTAACTGTGTACTGACAGGAGCTTTTCCACAACCCAGTAGCATGTTTCATGAAACTCAGGAAACTGTATTTTGACCACGGGAGCCTCGTCCCAGTTTTAGAGTTGGGGTGGAGAACCTAAACTTCTAAAGGTCAAAGATCTTTTGGGGCCTCCACAGTACAACAATTTGTGTACAGCATTCATTGTCTGTGAGCAAGTTGTTGATATCATTTTTAGCTCTTGGGATGGGAATAATTTCTAGTAATTTTTTTACAATAAGCCAATTCCCTGACTTCTTAAAAATGTATGCAAAAAAGTCTTACTGTATAATATATGTCTCAGAACAAGCTTTGCGTTTTTATCAGCAAATTGCCAAATTTATTCAGTGGCACATAATGACCTTATAGTCCCTGGCTTAGTTCATGAGACAATCTGTCTTTTGAAAGTCTACATTATGTCATCATAACAACATCTAATGTCCACTATTCTCCATGTTCCTCCCATTGCTTCAACGGGGCACACATCAACTACAATTCATTTTGTGTGCAGTGATGTTAATTCTATATTACTTGTGAATACATTCTCCTTGGTTTGATGCATCCTGTTAATAGGAAGACATAAAACTACTGTTTTTGATTTGTTACTTAAAGCCTTACTTGATCATCATCTGCATTTGATCAACAGACATAAATGTGTGCAAATCTGAGGCCTGACATTTCCTGTGGGCAGTGAAGCTTGAAAGAAAAGGGCAGTGGGCGGAAAAATGGAAAATGCATATACATGTATTGTAAATATTCTGTGTGTGTGAATAGAATAAATAGCAATAAGAGACAACCTGGTCCTGAAGAGTGACATGAGCAGATTCTTTTCTTTTTGTCAGGAAACGCAAACAGCTGAAAGCAGCACTGACAAAGCAACACAGGTTTCTGGTTAGTTTTCTGTTTGGAGTTTGCATGTCCTCTGGAGCTGACACTGTTAGCTGCAGCTTGAGCATTGGGAAAAAAATATGACTGCCCTACATTCCAAACTTGTGAATCTGTAAATAATGGATAGCTTCTCAGGCCATGTAAGATGTCTGACATAATTACTATATGTGCTCTTAAATGGGAAGGTAGGTTTTCCAGGCCAGATACCAGTCAATACACTTCTTGTTGGCAAATCCTCCCCCCTCTCAAATGCATTGACACACATACAGTAACTTCCCAATTTGACCTACTTCTAATACGTGTGGTGGGAGAGGAAATCTGACCCTTCAGCCAGTTATTACACTAATTACACATCACCAGTGCAAGTATGACATGCAAACGGAAATTAAGACATCGTTACTCAGGCCCGTTACTCAGGATTAAAAAAAATAAGAAGAACTTTACTTTATGAGGGAGCTCTATTGTTCCTCTTCTGCCTTCCTCCTTACAGCGTTGAGGCTCATTTAAGCCGACTAGATATCATAATTCACAGTGATGTCAAAGATTATTGGAGTGATTCGAGTATTTTGTAATGCAAAGCCTCATTTAGTATAGAACAAGCCATGTCCATTGAGTGCTACATCAAATCAACAGCAAATTATCTCACTATGGAGGATAGCAATTAAAGCAAACACAGAAACAAAAAAAGACACAGATGTTCTTCTTTCTGTGCTTCAACTATTATTTTCCAAAACATTCCAGATCCATTATTTCATGGTTAAAAATAGCTAGTGTGAGATTATGGCTGTGTACTGGAAATGGACCAGACCAGTCACAAAGGAAAATCACAAAAGCTATATTCTACCAAACGATACATAGTGTGAACATGTGGCACAACAATCCATACTGTGCAGATGGTGACATGTAAAACACATGGAGTTCTTGCAGGATGCTTTTCAATCATTGCAATTTTCACTGTTAAACTTGAAACTGCTTTTAAATTCAAGCAAGCACAAATATAGGATCTTTACCTCTTCTCAATCTGAGGCAGCTAATCCATCTAATATTACATTAGAAGGTATTTATATAGAAAGAGCTACATCTTACAAATACCTAGGTGCAGCTTCACTCCTAATAAAAAATGGATTCTGTATATCATGCTGCATTACCTTTCATAACACGTGCAGGCTCGCGTACTTATCACAGCTTTTTATAGGCATCTCTTTGATGGTCTTCTCTATACCAAAGGAGAGAAATGCATATACTGTTAAAGTACTACTAGTTGAATTACCCACTTACATCTCTAGTGTTTTATCCTTTTATACTAGTAGCTGTAGAACTAGATCTACCACACAAATTATACTAAATATTCCTAGAGTGAACATCAAATTTGGTAAAACAGCTTTCTCTTTTTATCCACCTTTGGCAAGGAATAGACTGCAGAAAAGTATTACCCTAGAAACACACTCTTCTCTGAATACTTTTAAAGGTTTTTACAAACTGCTCTGAAGGAAACATGTTGCTGCTTCACCGAACACCTGATATGAACTGACACATTCTATGGATAATCATTGGTACTGTCCAATTATTCTTAATTTTACCATTTCCTTTTAGTTTTTTTTGTAGCATATGTTTTTAAACTGTGAATCTTGTGAAAATGTTCTTTTATATGTATGAAACAATCTGTATCGCCATCTTGAGCAGGATTCCCTGAAAGAAAAAATCTTGTATCTCAATGGGACATTCCTGGTTAAATAAAGGATACATTTAAATAAAAACTGTTGAGGAGAGATGATCACAGCTTAAAATCACCTTCTCAATTATTTTGTGGATTTAAAAACATCTTTTATTGTACACTTGGCATCTTAACATCAACACCTGGACCATTTTCAGCAAAATTCATGTCACTGATAATGAAATATAATAAAATGAAGCAGCTCCATTTGTTTTTCTTTTCAATTGAATGAAGACTATAAATAAACCTGAAATGTACTGTGCACCAGTTATTGTAGATTGTACACATGAGCGTCTATAATACTATATAAACACACACCCAACTACAGGAAACACAACGGCCCTCTGTGTTTGGTCACTAGCTCACTGGGTTCACAAAAAGACCAGGGCTGTTTTTCTGTTAAAGATGTCTCTTCTAGGATTCTCTGCCTTTTTATGCCGCCTATGTCTTTGCCTGTTTCACAGGGGGTTGCGGGTCATTCTCTCCTGCCTCTCTCACATGACTGTCGAGTTGCAGCCAAGGTCACATGTTTATCCATACAGACACCCATACAGACAGTGACACCTGACTGAATAGTTTTTGTTTTTTTTTTAAACAGGGGGAAATTACCACTCACTAAGTTGACTGCTGGAACAATCATCAAAGAGCCACCAGCCTGGCTGCAAAACTGGAGTCAGCTAGCCAATTACAGCTTTATTATCTGAGCTATAAATGGCAGGTTCAGGAAATGACAATCGCAGATGGAGACAAGCTTATATGTTCCATAGGTCTGGATGTGGATGGTGAAATTATTATTCTAGGTTTCCCTGGAAAACTTTGCATTGGTGATTTATGATTTGACAGACATTCAAACATTAGCTCATGGATGTCGCATGGCATGTAACTCACATATAACTTTTGAAGCCTGTTGGTCTTTGGTTCTTGTTACCATTGCTAACTCTGAGAGACAAGGCAGTCCAAGTAACTTCAAAACAGTGCTGATTTATTCAAAGGATCACAGGTAAAATTAACAGTACACGCTCAGGTATCTTGCACCTCCATCCTGCTCGCAGGCAGATGTAAGATGAAAGACCCCGAACCCACCAGGCCTATACATTATATCCCCTCGGTTGGGCTAGCCCCATACTACACAGAAACGTCAACCGAGACGTCTCTCTTACCAGCTTTGCAGCTGGTCATAGCAGTAGTCAAAACATGAAGCAAATCAATGTGCATGTGTCTGTTGGTTAAGTGGTGTGTAGCTAAAAACATTCTCACACGACCTCTAGTAACATGTCGTGACTTAAACATAAGAACATATTATGGCTAAGGCTACAGTTATACACGTCATAATAATAATATTAAACACCCTGTCTGCTGACAGTCATCAACTCTTCTCTCTAGTTATCCTTGACCAGATGTACCCTGTAGAAACTCATAAGCATGACTAAGCATTTAACAGTCTAACTAGACATCCTATCTCCACTAAACATTTCTAATACATAAAGTGTCTATCCAATTTCTATCTGACTAAAAATACCTAACAAGCCTATGGTGCTTTAAGATTTTAAATCACATCTTTGTCACTGAGGCGACAATAGACAAACGTGAAACCGGTACACTGCGTCTAGTCTGTTAAGTTCGACATCATCATGGCTGCTGTGTCAGTTAGTCTGTCATGTTTTTAAATACATGCACAAGATTGGAGCAATTGACGGCCCAACATTAACTGTAGGCTCTTTTATTCTGATACACTCATGCTTCCTTCATGTTCTGTATGAAATGTGGACAGATGGAAGAGATGCAGAGGGAGTCAGAGCAACACAGAGAGGGTGAGAGATATAGAGAGGGGGAGGATGGGGAGTGTTCTGACTGTGTAATCTGCCCAGAAACTAGCAATGGGCACAAACGAGAGCCAGTCTGTCAGGATCCACTGGGTTTAGTAACAGGAAATGACTAAAATATATTCTGTCCAAACTGACAGTCAGTTGTGAAATATGACAAACAGAGCTGAGGAATGATGGGAATAACTCTCCCACACACAGCAACTGCTTTCTTGTGCCACAAATTAACTATTATTAACAACCAGAGATGCAAATGGCCGGTTTTCAGCATCATCGGCGTTGATCGGTGGCAGGCCGATCACTCTGATATGGCGGATTCTGTGTCAGTCAGTTTTGGAAGCACAACAGTTCATGTCACGTACACAGTGGCACAGACCAAATGCGTAGCATGTGCAACATGTAGCATCACGTGTGCACCTCGAGCGAGGCTCACACTCATGTCTGTACCGGAGGAGTGTTCACTCGTGCACTGGAAGCGCCTGGTGTACAAAAGACACACAGAGGAGCCTACAACACCTTGGAGAAGGGGAAACTACATCTAAATCTCTGACAAACAGTGCGCAACGAGGGACTTACTGGCTACACATGAAAAGCATGCATATGTAGAGTGTATCCAAACCATGGTAAAACACAGCAACTACAAATTATGCACACTTAAAAAACTGTGTGCTCAGTAATAACAGACATTCTTCTGTTTCTACCTGTTGCACCTGTATTGCACCTATATTTGAAGTACAAACATTGCACTTCATTTTTAGCTGGAGACTTGCAAATTAAAAAAAAAGAGTAAGGGAAAGATGGAAATGTAAACACTTTAATACAATGTTTTATTTTTATTGACAAGCCTTGGAAATCCATGGAAACTTTGCTGAAAGATGACCCATTTTCCAGAAAAGAAACACAGAGGCCGTGAACATGCATAGCTGAAAGTGGGTGGGAAGGGCATGCTGATATTTCTGAGCATTCAGGCACTCCCAAAAAAAGAAATTCATTCTGTAGTAGAGAGAGAGAGTACAATTCCAAATGGCAGTAAATCTCACAGTAAAAATCCATATGGATTCAGGGCTGAAACCACCCTGCAGTTTAAACATCAATATCGACTCACAGGAACCCACTACATTGCTCCTCAACCAATCCCAAGGTCACAAGTGGTAAATAAAGTGATCACTAGTTGATTACTAGGTAGACTAATACTGTCATCACACTAAACAAACTGAATCTGCTCCAAGTCACAAACACCATCCGTCATGTGGCACAGCAACAGTGCAGAGGTGGGATGGACGGCAGACTGGGATAAAGTGGAAACAGAGTAGAGCCCAAATAAAAGCTACTCTGAGAGGGTTGAAAGCACAGTGCAGCAATTCTCCATCGTCAAGCAATCACAGACGCGAACACGTACATACACAGCGGGGGAGGGGGTGCTCGCGTTGTGTGGCGGGCCCAAGAGACTGGGGCTGAAACCCAACGCATGGATTAGTTCACACGTGCACAGTGCCTTTTAATCTGCTCCACTGACAACAGTTGGGGGTTAAAGAAACAGAGTGAGAGAGGGTGTGTGCAGCTGCATAATCATGCCATCAGCATCATATGTGAATAGAATCTACCAAAATACCCACTTCATAATTTATCTGTCCATCTCCTTTGTGGAAGTGTGATATGCAACAAATGTCAGTGTCTTTAACCCTTATGTTACCAGGATGTCCTATCAGTCTGACTCTCTTCCCACCCTCTTCCTGAATCCTAACCCACACAACACAACCCAGAGTCATTCACCCACCTGCAAACTCCACTTTCCCCTTTTGCCCTGAGTGAGTCAAGGGGTAAGGACTGACGCTATGGATTTAAACATCAATATGGCCCAACTCCTAAAATGAGCCTGATTTAGATCCAGCCAGATGTTGGCTCTGGAGCCAGAATGGGTGGGTGGTCGGTTGGGGTGGGGTGTGAGGCGTTTGCTTTGTTTGGCCAACATCCTATTTTCTTTACAGCTGTGGACATGTTTTAATATGTTTAACTGAGAGTGGGGGTAGGCAGGTAATGCAGTCTGTCTTGTGTCCTCAACAAGCATCCTATATTCTATTTTACATCTTTGTCCCTCCCTCTCTCTCCTTAAGGTACATTACGTTAGCCTGGTTGCTAATGTGACAAGCCGCTCCAGGGAGCAGGAAGGAAAACAGAAGCATTTCTTCCTAGAACAGTGCGTAAGCACAGCGGCATCCATTTGGCCCAAAGTGGGTTTATCAACCAGCCCAACACAATGTTGTGAATGGCACAAGTTGAACAACACACTGTGTGGGAAGAACTGAACACCCTGCAGAATATCACAGTACAGTCCAAACACACAGTTCCTGTTAGAACTTGATTAATTTGAACAGCTTCAAACAAATTGATTTCACTGAAATTGTTCCTATTTCAGTCAGTCAAAATTAAAACAAGCCCTCAACCTAACAGCTCAGGTGTAGACCTGCTTAATAAGCCTATACTGTGCTTCTTAAAAAACTACTATCAATCTCATATTAACTGAAAGCGGATAATGAGAAAGTAAAGTACAAATTTATAAAAACTGCCAAATGCCAAACTCAGTTGTCTTTATCAAGAAGCTTTCACTGCAAGAAACAGCTACTGAAAGTGTTGAGCTTATCAGAAATGCAAAATACCGGCCAATTCTTAGTTTCTGTCACCATTTAACATCCTTCTTTCACCTTGCTTTCGTATTTCTTGTCACTGGTGTTTTATTCCCAGTTTGTCTGATTATGAAACCTGGTCTATTTGATCTACACTGTTAATTTTTTGTTTCACTTTCTGTGGAGCTTTCAGTTCCTTGAAGCTAAAGGCAGGTGCCTCATAAAGGGTAAGCAACAGGGCCACCAAGAGTGCCAATCCACAAAATCTTTCTAGGTTGGCAACCCAGTGAGCAGGTGCAAACGAAGGGTATAGATCTGCAATATGTGCATTCCTGTTTTGCAGCAGTACCAAAGTATACAGCCTAAACAAGGTACTTCTACCATCTTCTGAGCCAACTAAACTTTTAAAAACAGAATATGAGCCCCTTATTACAGCTGGGCACCTGCTACACTGGTGGTAGAGGATGCAGTCACAATTTGTCACCACAGAATGTTTGTGGTGGCTGGTGTGAATATCCCACCATGACACCTGCTCAAGTCAATCTGTGTTAATTACAGGGCAGAAATGCTCACTGTGCACAAAGTGACACAGTAGGAGTGTGGATCAGGCTTGCGTGCTGCTCAAGGCTTCCCTGAGTCAGGTTTGTTTGACCTGTCCCTCTGCTTATCCCATCAGCCTGTCAATTACTTCCTTGTCCTCTGACACTGTTGTTAGCCAAGCCAAATCCAAGTTCAGGCTATTAAGGACTAACAACGGGTGGCCTGAGTGTATGTAGGGGTACACATGTGTGTGCTCTAGCTGGGCTCACCAGACCAAAGATCAAGTTCCTTAAGCTGCTTTTCTAAGCCAAGAAAAGCTTACAAGTTATCACGTTGGTCAGAACAAACGTCCCACTTTTAGGCCCTGCAGCTGAGCCAAGGAATTGGCTGTACTCATTGGGCAGACAGCAGAAAGGCTGGTGAAGCAGTGTGGCTTTCTTCAAGAAGCATCAAACACAGTCAGAGAAAATCTAGTCCAAGCTTATTCATGTTTGACTGTTCATTCAACCCCAAGGCCAGAGCAACACTGAGTTTTACCCCCCTGGTTTATGAAGAACAGAAATAGATGAAGTGCTTCAATGCCAACAGAGGGACCCACATGAAACACAAGGAAAACATGACACTTAGTGTTCTCGTGATATTCTGTGAAGACTTTTACTGTCTTGTCTGGAGAACTTGTTACTAAAATTACACTCTAAACTCTAACCATACAGCATGTCCTAACAAGCTCATACACAAAAGCACACACAAACTGTGTGATATATTGTATGTATGGCAAAGCCCCTTGAGGTGAATAAATAGTTTTACATGACACATTTCCATCCATCTAACCATTCATCATCTATACTGCTTCTCCTGTAGAGAAGCGGAGTATGCCTCGGACAGGTCGGCAGCTCATTACAGAAAAAACAGAGACAGACAACCATTCACAATCACATTCAAACCTACAGGCAGTTCAAAGTCACCTGTCCAATTAACCTGCTAGTCTTTGGTCTGTGGGAGGAAGCCACCAAATGGGAAGAACAATCAAACTCCACACAGTAAGGCCTCAGTCGGCCATGAGGTTTGAACCCAGAACCTTCCTGCTGTGAGGCAGGTGCTAACCACTCACTACCACACTGCTCCACTTAACGTGTGTGTACATAAAATAAAAAAAAAACGTACAATGAAGCACGCTAGCACCAATCCAAAGTTGATGGCAAATGAGGTGTAACTAACCTCATTTACCATTTCATATACCAGTGAGCTAAAACAAAGAGAGCAGACCGTGAGGACGTTCCTTACATGCCAACCAAGGACAACAGACTCCTGACTCTAATGGGCAAGAGTGAGCCTTTTTAATATTCCACAAGCACACACTCAAAGGTGTTTAACACACAATGTTTGACCAACTCCCCTCATAAAGAATCAAGTGGGAAAGCTTATATTGCTTCCACTGTCTGGGCAATGAAGGGAAAATAATTTGTGTATTATAAACCAAGCCTCCATAAACAATATTAAAATGAAAAGGGTGCGGTGGAGGAGGTTAAATGATAAATGACTGTTCTTGTGGATTTACTGTAACAAGTAAAAGCCTGTTGTATTGATTAACCATAAACAGAATTTTCACCCAGATGTGAACAAAACTGGCTGAAATATCAACATATTCAACTCTGAGCCACAAAACTGTCATTTGCTGTGAAATGTATCCTGTGAATGACAAACAAGGATTAACCAACTAACCTGATCTGGGGAACTTGTTGTCACCATGTTTGAAAAAGAACTAATAGGCAGGAGGCTGTGA
Organism: Monopterus albus; assembly: GCF_001952655.1. Classification (NCBI taxonomy): domain Eukaryota; kingdom Metazoa; phylum Chordata; class Actinopteri; order Synbranchiformes; family Synbranchidae; genus Monopterus; species Monopterus albus. The sequence goes on from NW_018128292.1 coordinate 94,535, forward strand.
GATCAAAGCTGTGAAACTCCATCATGTGGGCAAACATGCTTTTCACTGTTAAACCCTACTAAGACAGTCTAATTTAAAAGGTGACATGATAAAGTGAAAGGGGGCTGTTGAGGAGGCTGAGGTATATGATCAAAGATGCAGAGCCATCATGTTATATGGCCCCGCTGCACAGTGTGAGCATCTGGAATGTGGGTTTTTCCCCGCTTTTGGTGGCTTTTATCTGTGTCTGTGCTGTCACAACGAGTCTACTCATAACCGAGGTTATCAAGACCTGTGGTAGCCATGTAAGGCAGATCGTCTTGCTAGGAAGAGATATATTGGGCTGATAAATGTCGAAAAAAGGCCCCACTTAGGCTGGATAATAAAGGGGCTTTTTCCATTTTACAAGACTTGTTGTAGCGTCATGGTATAAGCATGACACACTCAGAAGAACAACTAGGCCTGTTACATAGTTTACAGTGGGGCATGTCCTTAAAGGGAATTGGATTAACTGCTGGTAAAAACGGGGGGATTATAAATTTTTCTGACTTTAAGTGTGCTTATAAAAAGATGGACTACCATTTCAATCTTTACCCTCTTTCATTACTAATGGAAATTCAAATTCATTTTGTATGGTTCAACTACTAAGCAACACTATGCTCACTGTGTCGAGCTGAAAACAAAGACAAAATTGGGAGGAAAAACAAGGTGTCAGTATCTAGATGTGGTACAGGACGGCCTGTTCCCATCCCACTCTATTGTGCTGCAGCTCTCTCTGAGTGTGCACAGCTGCATGGACCATCCAGGTGGAGCCATGCAAATGAGGAGCAGAGAGATTATGCTAGGTTCAAAGGAAGCTGTCCACATGACAGGAACCAAACACTCTGATGCAAAACTACTGCTGTCAAATACACAAATGTGTGAGTAAATCAGCTTTGTAGTCTGTTTTTACTTTTGGCTACATCAATTTTATTATGTACTGAGTTTCATTTCACTCCTTAAATTAATTATCTAATGGTTCATAACTCTGCAGTAGCCATAATTCAGTGCTATGCCACCTTTTAGAACCAAGTGAGCATCTGTCATCTACAAGCTTTACACTAGTCTGCTGTGACTGGGAGAGATGACTATAGGCTACAAAATGCCATAGAAACAGGCTATACTGGAATGTGGAAGGAGTGAGGAAAACATCCTTCACACTGTGTTGTAGCAACAATTAACTGAGCTGGGACCCTTTTTGTAATGTATTTGTGTGGGTGGAACACACAAAAAAATGCATGGGTGTTGGAACCTGCAGAGGCCAGTCTGCCAACTAGCTGCCCTTGTGTGGCATATGAGCACCAAGATGACAACTCTTGTCTATACTTAACTTGCTGGACACCTCTCCTACCAGTGTTCCTGGTCTTTTAGAAGACACCGCCAAGGAAAATGATGGGACACAAAAAAAAAAAAAAAAAAAAAAAGGGAAATGGATAGAGGTGATACGTAATTACAGTGAATGGATCCAGCCTCCCACATCCCTTTCATTGTGCCCACACCCTCAGAGATAATGAAATGGAAGGCAAGCTTTTTTTCTGTTTACCATAGATCATGCAAGTCTAGTTGCTCTAATTTATGGTGTCAAAGAAAAGGCCCACAAAGTCAGACTGCATAAACACCAGCAAGCAGCCTATGTGGGTGGTGGATGCAATCTGATAAGGGCTTCTAAGAAACACTGTCTTCAGAAGACAGTGTGGAAGACCATAACAAGTCAGGGTCTCAGTGAATACGCCACATTTCATCCACTGCACATAATATCTCAAATGCAGATGCATAAGTTATGGTCATGCTAGAAAGCCACTGAAAGGATATTTTGTCTAGATACAGGGCTGACTTTGTGGCCACTACCACATACCAAACAAAAACCATATCTGCATCAAAACAAGCACTGAGCTGTTGACTTTAGGTCCAGCTCTGCCTGCATGCACCCAGTCTGTATTACTGAAAGTCCTTAGCAATCACATTGTTGCATAACTGAAAGGGTACACAAAGTATGTACAAGACAGGAGGAAGCAGGAGGTGAAAAAAGAGGAGACAATGTCCTTAACTGGACACAACTGAGTCACCCCACGCTTTTGGTTTAGGTGACCTGTTGAAGAAGAAGTGTTTATTTAAAGAAGGCTAAAATCCATTTTGGCAAAATACAAGTAGGACACAATGGATTTTTTACATATCAGGACAAGGTATGTGTGGACCTGCAGACTGTGCTCTCTGGTTTAAAGGTGAAATGTTTTGAAATTTGAATACCAACTCACCTGTTCTTCTCCAGCTCATTGTGTGTGGACCTGCAAAAACAGAAAACAGAAGTTGTCACATCAAAGAGCAAATGTAGACTTCTGCATGACCTATATTATCTCTACAGTATCTGTAGGGCAATGCACTCTGTTTGAGGAAACAGGTGAAAAATTAAGATGTAAGCTAGTCAAAAAAGAATCAGAATCAGCTGTATTGCCCAGGTGTGTTGGACACGAGGAATTTGACTCTGGTACAGCGGCTCTCAATCTGCACGTACATGTCCCCATGCAAGACAAGAGCAAGGGGCAAGTAAACAATATACCAACATAAGGCTGTGTAGTATAACAAAATAAACAGTGTAAACAAGCAATAAACAATGCAAACAGACAAAGGAATGTTCATTAGGAAGCAAGATAAAATAGAATGAAAATGGAGTACAAACAAAGACCTGTATAGATCTGTATAATCTGTACAATGTATATTTACCGGTATTGCACTGAGGGTTATTGTTCAGTCATACTGTCCTGGGTTAAGTGTTAATCAGGGGTTAATCAAAGGCTCAGAAAAGCGCAGTAGATGAGCTTGTTGAATTTGATTTTATTAATTTATTAATGAATCCCAGAAGAGAGTATCTCAACCCTGTGCACTGGAACTTTTACACTAACAAATGTGATAACCAGGCATGCACAGTGGCATTATGCAGGCTCCTCCTTAAAAATGGACAGCACAACTCTGGGGGAATGTGTGTATGCAATCTAAAGTTCATGCTATATGTGTATGTGCTTCTGGGCAAGTGTAAGCATGCACATACACCTGCAAAGCTTGTGGATACATCAGCCAGGGTCAGTGCTCTGTTAATACTGTAATGTAAAGTAAATCAGCTGGTCACTAAGAGTCTTTGCATAGCAAGATACTGAAAGGAGCCAATCACTTCTCCTGGTATGCAAATGGTCATGTTCCCATCCATGCACACAAACTGCACTCCACCTTGCCTCAGGGAGCACAGCTTTTAGAGGATGGAGTGGCACGGCAATGGATGCAACTTCGACTGAGTCATGTATGCAGCACTTACAGTCATGGCCAAAAATATTGGCACACCTGCATTTCTGTCAGATAATGCACAACTTCTACCAGAAAATTGTTGCAATCACAAATTCTTTGGTATTCTCATGTTTATTTCCTTTGTTTGCATTGGAACAACAAAAAAGCAGAGAAAAAAAAATCTGATCCATTTCACACAGAACTCCAAAAATGCACTGGACAGAATTACTGACACCCTCAGCTTAATATTTGGTAGGACACCCTTTAGACAAAATAATTGAAATCAATCTCTTCCTGTAACCATCAGTGAGTTTCTTCCACCTCTCTACTTGTATTTTGGACCACTCTTCCTTTGTGAACTGCTCCAGGTCTCTCAGATTTGAAGGGTTCCTTCTCCCAGCTGCTGCTCTGAGATCTCACCACAGGTGATTTATGGGATTTAGATCAGGACTCATTGCTGGCCACTTCAGAACTCTCCACCTGACTGTCTGAAACCATTTCTGGTTTTTAAGTCTGCTTTGGGCCATTGTCCTGTTGTAAGACCCATGTATTGGGGGGGGTCTTCAGATTTCATAATGCCAAACACACAGTCAAGACATCCAGTGCCTGAAGTGGCACAGCAACCCAAAAACATCAGCAAACCTCCACCATGATTGACGTAGGGACCGTGTTCTCTTTTGAAGGCCTCATTTCATTTTCTGAAGAGAGTACAATGATGTGCTCAACCAAAAAGTTCTATTTTAGTCTCATCTGTCTACAGGACATTCTCCCAGAAGGACTGTGGCTTCCTCAGGTACGTTTTGGCAAACTCCAATCTGGCTGGGACAACACTCAGTTCATTTCTCTACCTGTAAAGCTAACTTTGTGTAGAGACTTGTTTATAAGAAACATTATCACTGCTGCTATTTGTCTCAGTAAGATTAGCTGACAGAGATATCTATCAATGGTGGCATGTGATTAAAAAATGTAGGTTAATACTGTAACATTACAGGAGCTAAAAATCCGCAGAGAATGTTTACAAGCTATTATGTCATTGTGGAAACATATTTGCATTATATATTTTGCATTTTAAATAAGCTGTTACTGAAGCATGACCAGTAAATTTCAAATTTGTCTGGTAAAATTAAATCTTTCCAGACACCTGACCGGCAAGAAAATTTACAGTGGAAACCCTGAAACATACATATTCTACAACCCTGTATTAGACATGCATCAAACCAGGCTAATGTTTTCTGTGTAGACAACCTTCATTAACATCTACCACAAATGGACTTGCAGTTCCAAAATGATTCCTTTACTGGGAAAATTAAGAGTCACAGTCTTGTGTTCAGTGCAGGCTTTTATATCATTACTTTCTGATGGCAGTAGGTCCAGTGATTTCTATAGCTGATTGTGAGTCAGAGCAATAGTTGTTCTTTGCCGTCATCAGCTATTACCGAGATTGTACTGTGTCTGTGTTGCTTGGTAACCCTCATCGCAGTTTGTAATTCTTTGCAAACTCTGAGAATTTCATTGCAATGTGATTCAGTGTGTTATGTAATAATATAAGGCTTTTTGACTAATTATCACACTTTAAGAATAATGAAAAATGTAGTTTCATGAACTATTACAATTGTGGCCATGTCAACCAGTGTGCCAAGTGTTCTGTAAAATGACTAGGTAAAAGTTTGAAAAAGGTACTGATAATACAGACAGTGAGAGAGAAAATTATGAGAAAGTTAAATTATTTTATCCAGAGAGAAGTAATTTTAGAAGTGCAAGTCCATTATAGGGCAATGCTGATGTCATTTATACTGTATTAATCTGATAATGAAACAGGCCTTGGTTCAGCCCTGGTCTAAGCCCCTCTACATCCAAACCACACGCATACACTCACTACACCTTATGGTACAGCCTCTTATTCAGAAAGATACATCTAAGTCTACTTGCTTACCCACAGGCTTTTATCATCACAAGCCCCAGCCTGATGAATCAGATATCTTCTTGTCTAAAGCTCAGCAACAATGCAATACAGATTAAAGGCTCAAGACTCCACACAAATGCAGCATTCTTCCATCTAGGTATCCAAACGTGTGTGTGTGTGTGTGTGTGTGTGTGTGTGTGTGTGTGTCAGCAAACCTCTATATGCACAGACAGAGGGGGGGTCAATGAGATAAAGCACCCCTGCTATAAACAGTAGGAAAGGACAGGGTCAGATCAGACCATCACTGTAACCCTCAACATGTTACCTTGAAGGCAACTATAGCTGGAACAAGCTAGTGACAGAAAGCATCTTGATTAAACAATAAAAAAAAAAGCTTAAGCTGTCATCTTAATCTAATTATTGTAATAAATTCATTGTTGCAATCTCTAAAAGATGAGACTAACTTTAGATATGGAATGCCCTCAGAGTGGTCATAAGTCAGAAACAAACAAGACCATTAATATGACAAAGGGTTTTGTTCAGTATGGTGTTCTCATTTGGATTGGTCTATCATAAAGTTTCCATCTGATTTTGTCAGGTTTCAACAAAGATGACAGAGTTGTAGACGTTTTGCTCAGACCTCTCTGGCTGATGTGTGATGTCTTTATTTCAGCAGACACTGGAATCTGACATCGTGAGGTGGTGAAAATGACTCGAAACTTAGAAATTTAGCAAGATTTCTCACCTACAGTGGGTACGGAGAGTATTCAGACCCCCTTAAATTTTTCACTCTTTGTTATATTGCAGCCATATGCTAAAATCATTTAAGTTCATTTTTTTCCTCATTAATGTACACACAGCACCCCATATTGACAGAAAAACACAGAATTTTTGACATTTTTGCAGATTTATTAAAAAAGAAAAACTGAAATATCACATGGTCATAAGTATTCAGACCCTTTGCTCAGTATTTAGTAGAAGCACCCTTTTGAGCTAATACAGCCATGAGTCTTTTTGGGAATGATGCAACAAGTTTTTCACACCTGCATTTGGGGATCCTCTGCCATTCCTCCTTGCAGATCCTCTCCAGTTCTGTCAGGTTGGATGGTAAATGTTGGTGGACAGCCATTTTCAGGTCTCTCCAGAGATGCTCAATTGGGTTTAAGTCAGGGCTCTGGCTGGGCCATTCAAGAACAGGTACGGAGTTGTTGTGAAGCCACTCCTTCGTTATTTTAGCTGTGTGCTTAGGGTCATTGTCTTGTTGGAAGGGGAACCTTCGGCCCAGTCTGAGGTCATGAGCCCTCTGGAGAAGGTTTTCGTCCAGGATATCCCTGTACTTGGCCGCATTCATCCTTCCCTCGATTGCAACCAGTCGTCCTGTCCCTGCAGCTGAAAAACACCCCCATAGCATGATGCTGCCACCACCATGCTTCACTGTTGGGACTGTATTGGACAGGTGATGAGCAGTGCCTGGTTTTCTCCACACATACCGCTTAGAATTAAGGCCAAAAAGTTCTATCTTGGTCTCATCAGACCAGAGAATCTTATTTCTCACCATCTTGGAGTCCTTCAGGTGTTTTTTAGCAAACTCCATGCGGGCTTTCATGTGTCTTGCACTGAGGAGAGGCTTCTGTCGGGGCACTCTGCCCTAAAGCCCCGACTGGTGGAGGGCTGCAGTGATGGTTGACTTTTTACAACTTTCTCCCATCTCCCGACTGCATCTCTGGAGCTCAGCCACAGTCATCTTTGGGTTCTTCTGTACCTCTCTCACCAAGGCTCTTCTCCCCTGATAGCTCAGTTTGGCCGGACGGCCAGCTCTAGGAAGGGTTCTGGTCGTCCCAAACGTCTTCCATTTAAGGATTATGGAGGCCACTGTGCTCTTAGGAACCTTAAGTGCAGCAGAAATTTTTTTGTAACCTTGGCCAGATCTGTGCCTTGCCACAATTCTGTCTCTGAGCTCTTCAGGCAGTTCCTTTGACCTCATGATTCTCATTTGCTCTGACATGCACTGTGAGCTGTAGGGTCTTATATAGACAGGTGTGTGGCTTTCCTAATCACATCCAATCAGTATAATCAAACACAGTTGGACTCAAATGAAGGTGTAGAACCATCTCAGGGATGATCAGCAGAAATGGACAGCACCTAAGTTAAATATATGAGTGTCACAGCAAAGGGTCTGAATACTTATGACCATGTGATATTTCAGTTTTTCTTTTTTAATAAATCTGCAAAAATGTCAAAAATTCTGTGTTTTTCTGTCAATATGGGGTGCTGTGTGTACATTAATGAGGAAAAAAAATGAACTTAAATGATTTTAGCATATGACTGCAATATAACAAAGAGTGAAAACTTTAAGGGGGTCTGAATACTTTCCGTACCCACTGTATATCTGCAATCATAAATAGAACTGTTTAATAAAGTAGACCACCAATGACAGAGATGCATGCCCCTTCACTGACGCCGACAGCACTGGAGATATCCAAATAGTGTTGTTTTGTTGGGTCTGCAAGGTGTGAAACTCCAGTGGGAATGAAATAAAATGCATCATAATAAAATGCTGTGAAATGGTGTGAGACGCTAAATGGTGTTATCTCACTGAGTGAGTAGTGAACATGTCTCTGTGGGGAGAAAGACCAACACCAAACATCACACTAGCAGAGGATGATCTGTACTGCTTCACCATATCTTTTCTCTGCACTTCCTGCAGACATTTTTTCAACTGCATCTCAAAGTCATCCTCCTTAGCAATAAAGCTGTCCTAAGGGCAAACATGTTCTTATGATTTAAATTACATGAATGAATACAGCCTTTTAAAACATCATTATTTGATGTGTTCTTGTAGATATTTCCCATTAGGAATCTTTATGAATACAGCCCCAGACCTACAGTATATTTGATCATGACTGTTGCCATGCAGAGCTAGGCAGTGTTCTGTGCTTGTGATGAGTAATGCACAGTTCCTGTTTGTGGCCCACTTTTACATTAATATTAAAAGAAGAAAAAGAAGGAGAGTGCATGGTGGTTTGTGTTTGATGTATGACTGTCAATGAACATACTAATTTAATGTAAGTTTCTGCTATCAGTGAAATCACCTTGTAACTGTTAAGGATGTGACTACAAGACTGTGTTACATCAAGCTACACGATAGCACAGATTAAACATGTATTCCTCAAGAGCACTGAAGCAATGCATAAAAAGTGTGAGCTTTTCTTTACGATAAAACAGCACATTACCGGTTAACCTAAACATCATTAGTCCTGAAAAGGGCTCCATATATTCACCTGTGGACGTCTAATTGCAACATTGGCCATATACAGTATAGTAGCTTTTCCCCTTTAGAGCAAAAGAGATCTCTCTCACACTCAGTTTAGAACACAATGATATGGGAAAAATGAGCATGACTACAACCAAATCCTTAAATAAAATATGAAAGTTAAAACAAGGCAATGTGTTAGGCTTCTTTAGTCAAGGTTGAGTGGACTGCACAACATTAGAAATGACCTTGTTGTTGTCTTTAAGGGTCATTTTGACCAGGATTCCTCAGCCACTGTGCTCCCTTTCACAATGAGCTGATGGAAGGCTAGCCACAACTTAGCGGTGTGGACAGTCATATGTGCACGTACCGTATGTAGGTCTGAATTAACCACAAGTTTGGCAAACATCTTGTTTTAAATTTGAGAACTGGGGGGCCAGCCACATGTTGCTTGCAACACACACTTGGTACATCAAATGTAAAAAGAGTAATTACTGACATCTATAGTTTCTTACCTATTGTGGTTACTGCTGAACTTCTTATTTCGGAATTTTCTTTGCCTCTGGTAGTTTGTGTTCTGATTTGACGGAAATGTCGAAGCATATCCGTGTTCACACTCTGCAGAAAGAAATTGTATGGTTAGCCTCGGGCAAGTTTAGACACTTTTTCTCAACTATATGCCTGAATACTTTAGGTTGGCGATAATATATAGGTCGGTAGTACGTTTGTAATTCTCTGGAGAAACTAAATTACCTGCTGACAACACTTCCTTGTCTTATCGTTCCTTTTAAACTGCAATTACCTTTACCTGCCGTTAAAGCTGTCAAAAGTATAACGTCGGCTGTATTTACTAACTAAGGCAATTGTTTTTCAGTTTAAAACACATCTGAACAGATAATTACCTCTTTCTCTCCTTTCTAGATATTCCGCAGCCTCCAATAACAGTTGGATATTTATCAGTTGAACATCCGTCATTCTCTTTCCCGAGGCTGGCTACCGTTAACGTGGGCTATGCTCTCTCTCTTCAGCGTTTAACTTAGACCAGTCGCTTTTAAATACAGGGAAGACAATGCATCGGTAATTACTACACTGGATAATACTTTTTAAAATACCGTGTTATTATGATTTTGTTCAGTGTCTTCGCTGGCTCATGAGCAGCCTTTGTTATAAGGAGAGGAAAAATCTAGTGTTTCCAAGCTAGCAAGCCACAGCCAATCCGTGCAAGGGTTTATTGTTAGAAAATGTTAAAAGCAGTGTATCAAAATATTAAAAGTTTCTGTGGAACACGATAACAATTTATTACAAAAACAAATAAAAACGGTATAAAATCTCCTCGACGGAGCCCAGAGGCAGCAAAGTGCCTTCTACTGCTCGTTTCCTTTCCTCTCCTGTTTGTTTACCTAGATGCAGAACTGAGAGGCGGGAACACAGCGGGGAAGAGGCCGGTCTGAACGCGCTGCATTCTGGGAAGCAGAGTCTTTCGTACATTTATAAAATGCCATCAAGCTGCACAATATTTGTTATTTTCACAAGCTTGTCCGAATTTACTGTCGTTTATCGAGTGAAACATAATCCTCGATTACTATATATGTATTTGTGGAAGTTTAAGGGGTAATTCTGTGGGACAGTGCAATTCCAAAAGTTTACAGAAATTATGTAAACTATGATGTGATTATTCTTCCAATTTTAAAAGAGATTACAGCTACCGGTGACAATAGAGAAAGATGAATGAATTATGATGGTGAAATATGAAGTATTGTTTTCAGATGAATTCTTTATCTGGAGTGTTTATGTTTGCTGTTTTGTAATAGCCTACCAAAAAGCCAGTCTTTACTAATTTATGCCATCAGTGATTTTTAAATGACTGAGGGTTTTGATGATAGGTTCAAGGTTCAAGGATTTTATTGTCAATAGAATAGAATAAGAAGTAGATTAACGTAATTAGGACAAATCTAAACGGTACAGCCAATAAACTGTGACTCATATATACTAGTAAGTTATACTACTAAGCACAAATAGTACTAGTTTTGACTCATAAATACCCCTAACAGTCATTCCGCTGTCCAAAACAGCGTCTACAAATCCCATAATTCACCGGTACCGTGGGCGTGTACTTGCCGACTGAAGCCAGGCCCAGCAACACGTGACGTCGCTACCGAGCAGGCGTCTGATTAACGGATGGCTTTGACAGGCGTCGGGGGTTGAGCCCGCATCGGACCAACCACATAGGAGCTTTGGGCCATGTGGAAACAAGTGCGGCACGCCCACAAATAGCAGGAAGCAAACAATCGAGAGGAAGAGAGCTGTTGGTGAGCCGCTGAGACCTGCTGTTGCAGAATTCCCACGTTACATTATAATAGGTGATATCACTCAAAGGACTTTTCCAAGACGCACCAACCCAAATGGACGCCTCTATGCACGAAAACAGGCCTGCACGTATTGACGCATAGAGAAGCAATGAGAAAAAAAGCAGCCTACCTCCCTCTATCTTTCAACGACCATTTCTTAAGTAAAGAGGGTCATCATCAATAATTATTTTCAAAAGTCGTTTATAGTGTTCATTTTTTGAACAATTAAATTATAGCTAGGTAGGTCAGGGTCTACTTGTAGTTTGAGAGATCATGTCATGCAGTTGCTTATCTCATTGTAGGCTAGAAATTATAAACAAGCAAATTAAACAGCCAAGAACGTCTGTGTTTTGAACGTCCGATTCACTATTCAGTTCTGTCCTGAGCGTTTTATCTATGAAGTTTTCATTTTTTCCCAGCGAGTCTGCGGAGGCAACAATGACATCATCTTAACCCGAGTTGTAGAGCGCTGCAATGTGGTCCGATTGATATCGGAGTGGTGGCCAACAAGCAGCACACCCACACCTAGTATGTCATATTGCTTTATCTAGGCTGCAAGGGAAAATTACAGATCTGTGGGTAAGAGCTGTGCAGACGCAGAGCGATGCTCAGTGTCCTACACGCAGATAATGCAGATTTTTTTTAAAAGTGTCCAGAAAATAATATATGCATATGTGTTTATTACTCTCCTATATTTGCAATGAGTAAATCATTCATACTGGTCTGGTGCCCAGTGAGAGGCTGAGCTTATAGCAGGCAGTGGTGCTTAGTTGAATAAACTCAGCCCTTTGTTGTCTGAGTCTGTTGACAATGAAGTCTTGTTTTCCTGAAATGCAGAGGCAAATGAAAAGGATCAAACGCAGCACAAATAAACTCACTTCCGTCCTTCCTTTCGGCGTTCTCAAGAAATCTAGCAGCCTCCAGCAAAACTTGTACATTTTTCAGAAAAGTGTTGATCTGCTCCATGTGGGAGTCTTTGGAGTGGAAGACGTCACTGAAAGGACAATCAGACATCTCAAAATCTTGCTGATCCAAGAGAGACGCTTCGGAATCAAAATAAAACTCCTCGCTCTTCAGACTACTTCTTTCACTTTTGGCCATTTTTCCTTTTAGTTTGAGTGAGTGACTTCTGTTCTGGCGACACGATGATCGCAATGACCAGTGAAGCTACTGCTCTTGTCAGATGGTTCCTCTTTTTTTTTCTTTTTTTTCTTTAATGAATGCAGGGTATTTAATGTGGAGCAGTGGCCAATGTCAGTAGATGGTGGTGCATGGGAAAACGAGAGGCCGGCCCCCTCTACTGAGCGGTCCGCGCGGTCCCTGTGCCCGCAGCTTATAGTTATTCAGCATAAAAAAGACACCAATGAGTAAATAATCACAGGCCCGTTTACATGTCAAACGTATATTCACAGAATTTCATATTCTATTTTGTAAATTACCGTAATTTCTCAGTATTTATTAGTAAGTACCATGTAATGATGACGGTATGGACCCATATTAGTAAAAGTAATAAAAGTTGCAATGCCGTGGCAGTATTAGAGACATGGTGCTAGTAAAATAATATTATTAGTATTGCTATTGTACTGATAAATTACTTAAAATAGCCAACTGTTGTAAAATCTGCATGAGTAATTTTTAAAGATACTCAAAAGTTGTGTTGAAATGCAAAAAAAAAACCTTCTCAAATGTTATATATAAATGTGATATGTAATAATGAGTAAACATCTTATTTTTACTTTTGATTTGATTTGATTTGATTTGATTTATTCTTTCAAGCATGTAAAAACAGTTGATATGACAACACATAATTTTACACATAATCCAATATCAATTTGCTTATACCTAGTACATGCTTGAATGGAGTAGGAAGAAGTCAGACTTATCCAGTCCTACCCCATGACATCATCTTACCATCATTGGTTTGCAAGCAGTAAATGATTCACTTCTACCCACACAAGTATTATGCTAAAAAAAAAAATTATAACAGTGTTAACATTCTTACATAATTACATTCTTAAATAATTATCTTCTACACCACACAAGTAATATACTAAAGAATTATTACAAAGTGTACACCACACCCACAATTGTCCATATAATTAATCATTGAGCCTATTCTTGCATATATCTTGATTGACACATACCTTTATATTTATGTTTAAACTCATCATTACTATTACGTATTACTATTTTTTATGTCTACACTTAAACTATTCCATAGTTTTACCCCACTTATAGAAATACAAAATCTTTTTTTGGTTGTACGTATAGCATGAATTTTTAAATTTAACTG
>NW_018128292.1:107701-120968 GCF_001952655.1 Monopterus albus
TTCTATATTAGCTCCCCCAATTTTCAATTGAAGTTCATTGTCTAGTCTACGATTCCCAAATACCATAAATTTAGTTTTCTCCAAATTCAGAGATACTATATTACTGTCACACCATTTCTTTATCTTCTCAAGTTCCTGTGTAACCCGTCCAGAGAGTTGCCGTAGGTTTTCACCCGATGCCCATATGGTAGTGTCATCAGCAAACAAAACCACTTTCACTAAATCAGAAACCTTACATATATCATTAATGTATAGTATAAATAATTTAGGTCCCAAAACAGAACCCTGAGGCACTCCACATATACAATTAAAAAATCTTTGTGGATGATATATGGTATATTATGTGTGTTATCCGACATTAAGTTACCCAATAGTCACAGAAAGTGATGCAGTAACAGTAATAAAAAAATGACAGTAAAAGGACATTACAATAAAGGGTGTGATCTATGATATCAGCATGAGTGGACAGAATTCAGTGAAGTGAAACGCCTACAAATTACATTTAATAGTGAAGCCACAATACTCTTTAACACTGAGCATTTACTGTGAATAATTTCACATCTCTTTTTTTTTTGTAGTTACAGTGATTATGTAGCATGCTAAAAATGAACTTTTAGCATGTTAGTTAAAGTAGCCAGCTGGTGGCATTATTATAGCCACAGTAGTTAGTAGCTGTGCAGGTGCAAGTTAAAGCAGCAGTAAGAGCTGTAATAGTCCTGTGAAAATGTTTCTTTTGATATTTTTATTCCCCTAAGACATCAGCTCCAAAATAGCTTTTCTGTTTGAAAAACTCACTACCCATCTGAACCTTGAAGGCGTGAAAGAAACTTCAATAGCTGTGTGTAGGTAACAGAAAGATATGTCCTTAGCCTTGATCATGTGCCATTCTCAGCAGACCTTTAGCTGAGCTGTTTTTACACTGCAGCAGAGTCCATTTTGAACTGGAACATGTCGAGGCAGGGGACTGTATTCAGCTCTGATACCCCCCCTCTGCCACTTCAAAGAGCAAGCAGCAGCCCGTGACCGTTTGATGTAAAGTTCACAGAGATAGAAACTTTCAAGTCCACACAGGGGAATCTCTGAAGGTCCCTTCCGCCCTACTCCACCCTCAGTCAGGGGTAATTGTATAGGAAGGAAACCCATTTGAGAGTGGTCCTGTTTGGAGTTTGAAAGGTGCCACCACCAGCACACTGACAAAATGAGTGGATTTTAATCCTGTCCTGCAATGCATAGTTTCAGGACGAGAAGCTGTTAAGTCTTGATCATAATATTTTCATCTTCAAGAAAGGCTGTCACAAGCCCAAGAGGTCACAGGCGACTGCTGGACAAGTCAGGTCATATGATGTAGGGAGGAAGAAACAGAAGAATGCTGCAAACAAGGAGGGGGTCATGTATCCCAGTAGGCAACTGGTCACAGTATGAAGTTAAAGAATTATAGAAACTATAGCTCAGGGGTACGGATGTCCTACAGACACATTGTTTGTAGCCATCCCCTGCACAGACAGGTCAAACCATTCCTCTTCACGCTATCATTTTGATTAAAGGCCACCCTGTGTTCTTTTAATTAAAAGGGAACACCCATGCCAAAACAAGGAGACAGTCATAAAGCCACAGAAGAACCAGCTCCGACTTCCAGAGGAGAGACAGGGACAGAGGTCAAATATTTTAAATAAAACAAGCTTATTTTTTTCAGGCCTAAGGGGGAAACAACAGCAGCCACAACACACAACACACACACAGCCACTCAGGAAAGGAAGCAACTAAATGGCAAAATGAATGCTAAAAGTCTGCCAAATGGAAATGAAATGTTGGGCTGCAACAAGGATGTTTATAGATTAATCATGTGAAACCATTTACTTGGTGGTTATGTCTTCAAATTGTTTTGCTGTTTGACCAGTTGTCAAAAACTAAAAAGTAATGAATCCTCACAGTGGAGAAGGTTGAATCAGTGTTTGGGATCTTAAGCTCTGTTAGCAGCATGGCTATACAGATGGCAATGTTGGTGTTGATCTACCATGTCAGTTCAGACTGACATACCTCAGCAATGAAGGACTGCCATGAAATTTTGTACAGGCATTCATTCCAAGATGACAAATCCTAGAGACTTTGTTGATTCCCTGACCTGATCATGTCTTTATTGCAATCAAAAGGTTGGTGTGAAATTTTATACAGATGTTCAAGTTTCCCCATGAGGAATATTCTAAAGACTGGTTATCCCCTGACTTTAGCTGCATCATCAGGTCAAAATTTCCACTTGATATTTTGTTTTATGGTCAAACACCCACAAAACAAATGATACTCCCATCAGCCTCTGGTGTGTGTTGGATTTAGGGCTAAATAGCAAATGTTAGCATGCTGTAAGTCTAAGATGGTGAACATAATATCTGCTAAACATCAGCATCTTAACATTGTGATTGTGAGCAAGTCAGCATGCTGATGTTAGCATTTAGCTCAAAGCTGTGCCTAACTGAGCCATCAGCATGGCTGTAGACTCTTTGTCTTGTTCCTGGTTAAATTATCAAAGTGTATTAAATTTGCTGACTTTTGGCAATCACGTCATCATTTTTGCGCAATGTCGTTCTTGGGGGTTTAAATGGAGCGCAGCAGTGATTTGAGGATGGTAAAGCGAGTGTTGGACCTCACAGCAACAAACAAATAATATGATTTGAGATGCTGTGCACCAACAATTTATCATAAGCAACTATGTTTTCAGAAGCTGTAAAACTACTTTGAGACAAACTGAACACTGATCAAATTGCATTTTGTCTGGAAGAAACTGCAGAGCTTGTTTTACATAAGCTGTTTTGCATCATTACTGAGTCAACATCACCTGTTCAGTCTCTGCGGACCATATTATAATTCTTGGCAAAATGAAACTCTCAGATCTTCATAAGGTGGAAACATAGGAATGGAAGACACACTGGCACAATAAAAACTCTGAGCTGTAAAGGGTCTCTCTTGCCCAGTTATTGCGACCTGAAACCTCACTGATATTTTTATAAATGCCACTGATTTACATCATTCTCTGAGGACCACTTCAGCTGGTAGTGTTCATGGGTAATTAGGCAACACTCAGGGAGGTAGAGCAGGCAGACGGGATAGAAACAAAGTGGGGCTGAGTTACATAAGGAGGAGCAAAGAGGGGTAAATATTCAAAAATAAATTAAGTGATAAGTGAAATAATATCATCGAACCTCTGTACAATAAACACACATGGTCCTCCAGGGTAAAAACAGGGGTGTAGGGATTTGAAGAGTGGTCATTCATACTGCTGACCTTTTTACAGCTTTGTGTTCCTGTCTGTTTAGTTTTCCAAAACACCAGAAGCACTCTTCTACTTCTCATTCATCCAGTCAGCCTCTTGGCCTTAGCCTCTGCTGTCTGTGAATGAGTACATTTACTGTATGGTCTTAAATTATGACTTGAAAGGAATTATCTGTTTAAAAAATGGGACCAACAACATGCCTAAAATGTAAAATACTGGAAGCATGTCAAATTAAAAACTGCATGTTAAAGGACTTTAAAATGGTGAGTTTCCAGGTAGGAAAAGAGATCATGGCTGCCCAGCCCCAGGGTAGGACCACCCTAAATCAACCATTGTCTTTTTTTGTTTTGGCCTCTGTCCACTTGTGTGGTTAACAAAGCCTCTGAAAGAGACCCTCATCCTTAAGCTTTATGTCCTCTCCTCATCAGCCACAATAGGTATTTGTTCTCTAAGGGAGGTCAGGCCTGGTCACACAAACACTGACTACATGTCCTGCCTGGTGCTCTTTTTTTCTCCACAGATCAATTACTGTTGGTTTATACGGTACATGTACCAACCATGGCTTCTTACAATTACACACACAGGTTAGTTTTTCTGTAGCTGTGAGGGCACTCAATCATAATGCATGCCTTAGCCCCTAATCCTAACCTTAACCATCACAACTAAATGCCTAACCCCAACTTTTATCCTAACCATAACCTAACTTATAGAAAGACACTTTCAGCTTTTCCTATTTAGGGGTTGCCACAGCGAATCGTCATACTGACGACTCGCATGTTGACATTTGGCACTTGTTGTTACGGCAGATGCCCTTCCCGACGCAACCCTGACTTGAACCTGGGCCGCAGTGGTGAGAGCGCTGCACCTTAACCACTAGCCTACCCCTAACCTAACTTATACTTAACTTTAAAAGCAAGTATTAACCATGAAACTGCCTTTTGAAAGGGTCTGAGAAAGTGAGGGCTGTCCAAAATGTCCTCACTCCCATGCTATAAACATCGAATTGGTCCTAAAAACATATAGCCATACAAGTACACACACCTGCACACAACGTCATCCTTGTTTTCTCACTTAGCAGGTCTTAACATTGACATACATTGATTTCTTGGAGACCTACTCTAACCCTAGCCCTTACCCTAACCTTACAGCAAGCTGTCATCTTAAAAATCAATAATTTACCTTGTGGGGACCAGCATCTGGTCCCCACGTGGAAGGTGAGTACCCATAGTGTGAGTGGGCTTCCTGTTTTGGTCGCCCACAAGTATAGAACCCCCCCCCCACACACACACACACACACAAACACACGCACACACACAGACAACCACATAAGCACAGAGACAATAGTCTTGCAAATCTGAGCTTGAATTATGCCTGCTGCACAACAAATAGCTGCCACTGTGTTTCAGCTGCGCGTCATTTACAAAACTCTGTGCAAATTGACGGCAAGCTAGCACAGGTGTCAACTGCTGCCTGCTAAAAACACCGTCTATCAGACAGAGGGGATGGCTGTTCAAAGAAAATGGTTGAGTGAGAGTGACAAGGTGTTGCTTTTTTGTTTGTTTGTGTGAGCCTCTCCAGTTGACCCCACGTTGACACCGCAGGCTATGCTACTGTCAGTGTGCTTATTTTCCCAAGGGTTCCAAGCTGTGTGGTTCTCTGCTTTGTCAGGGCTTTCTGGCCAAGATACTAATCTGTCTTCCATCAAGATTGCAGTCAGGCTTTTCTTTTGTTTGGCTTAAACCGTGCAGCTGCTGGGGAAAGGCTTCCTGGGTATTATCTCCGCTCCAGGATATTCTCAGCCCTTCCTTGTGATACAGTATCAAATCAACACATTATAGAACAGCACCTCGCCCTGTTCCTCAAGTCACCGCCGCTAACTATTACTGAACCTCACTTCCAAGTTTCACTTCCTGTCTTAAGACTCTCCCCACTGCATATTTATTTTTGCCTTTTAGTATCCTGTAGTGACTATAAAACACCTAAAACACTCACAGCACCCACTTGTTCACAGGCATGTTGATGAAATGACAGGGTGGGTGAAACATAAACCTGTTAGACGACAGACTGGTGTCACCCCTCCCCAGGCAACTGCCCTTTGGCTCCTAGAGCCTATTGTTTGCCTCTCTTCCCAGGCACTGACATCTGGTGACAATGGCCGCAGCGGGAAAGACAAAAGTGACTGTGCACATGCACAGATACATGCATACAAACTCATATGCACATTTGCATGCATCAGAGAAAGCAACTAAATTTGGTGCATACAAAATGGAAACAAAGGGGGAAAGGTGCGTGACAACTCTTTTAAGCACATGGATACAGGTTTATGAGCATGGAAGAGAAAATAAAACACAGACAAAGAGTGGCTAAGAGTGACGCACACA
This sequence comes from Monopterus albus, assembly GCF_001952655.1. Lineage (NCBI taxonomy): Eukaryota > Metazoa > Chordata > Actinopteri > Synbranchiformes > Synbranchidae > Monopterus > Monopterus albus. The sequence continues at coordinate 113,348 of NW_018128292.1, forward strand.
GACCCACACAGTGCACACACAGGTGCATGCAAAGCCATACAAAATAATATACAAACAAGTCAAATGTGTAAATGCTTATTAAGAGTTTAAGGGATCACAAAATCAGCACACACAAAAACATACATTCTGTCCCAGTGTAAGGGGCACGTTTGATATATATTGTAGGCAGCATGTCCTTTTTCTTACTGTCAGTGGCACCAGCAACAACACGCCAGTCAGAATGCTGTTGGCTTTAGGTCTTGTGTTAACCTGTCATTTATCCACGGGGGCCTCAGACTGCTGTCTCTGTGGAGGGGAGGCCCCACACTCCACTAAAACATCAAAACACACCCCCTCAGAGCTACCCACCTCTATCCTGTGGCTCTGATGTGGGATGCTGCCAAATTAGCCAAAAGGGGCCTGGAGCAGTGTGTCCCTCTGCAAATTAGAGAGGAGAGAGAGAGAGCGGAGGAAGACCGGAGAGCAAGGGTGTGTGCACAGGACAGAAAAACAGAGAGACAGAAATTGTAGGTTCAAAGAGCTAATGCCCTGGATAAGAGGGGAGCAGTAACAAGAGCTGTGTAGAGGGAGTTGGTGGAGAAATAGGATGAGAAAAAGTTATAACCTCATCCCTTTTGTTTCTTTAGCCAGATCAGGCCAGAAAGTGGCATAACAATATTCATTTGCTCATTTTCACTAAATAGGTGGAACCTTAGCTCTCACTCACTAACACAATAACACAACCTATTCAAGGGAACGTATTTGCATTTGACGTCTGTCTCATGATTGAATTACACTATGCTCTATCTGTGTTATGAAGGCTTTTTAAAATTGCCAGGTGTGACCCAGCCAATATGAACCCTCCCTTTAGTTTGTGTACTCTGTTGCTCTCTCCCTCTTAAAGTTAAGAAAACAATTTGCGCAAGTCACTGGGATGACTTTGCATGTCAAATTTTCAAAGTTGAACTCTTCACAAAAGCTTTGTGTGGATGAACCTCTCAGGAAGTAAATCCACTGAAAACTGAAACTCCAACAAGTAGATTTAAGTGCAAATCTAACCTGTCAGAACTTCTGGTATTACTGTGCCCCGAAATTGTATTTTTATGATGTGTGATATACTAAAAGTTGACCACTAAAGTGTGTCTTAAGCAATAGTATGTTTGTCTGTCAATACTTTCCCAACCTGTGTGTGGCTCAAAGCAGCAAATCTATTATGTCCAAGTTTTAAAGCTTTAAAAACATATATACAAAGCCAAATTATTTTCTACAATAGCTGGGCACTGTAGTTTCTAGCAAACATTTGATTGTAAAAAGAAAATTGAAAAAATTGACTGTTTACAAAAGTGGCCATATTTAGTTACCTAGTCCAACAGTGTGGCTCCTTTTTTGAACAACAATAAAATGTCAGATTTTGGCTAAACACCATACTCACAATACTTGCTGTCAGATTTATTCATTTATGTTTTTTATGGGATTTGTTCATAATAAGAAAAAATAGAGTATCACCAGGCAATCCTTTAAGTTCATAATCACAATCTGATACTAGTTTTGATCTCCTAAATAAAAACTAATGCTTTAAATAGCAATGGAATCATGCAGGCCTCAGGTGATCTGCAGGAATAATGGCTCTGTTTCTTTGCTCTTAAGTGGATTTGCCGGAATGCTGTCTATAAAATATTGGTCAGCCAGACATCTTAGACTCTGTGTACACAGCTTGTATGGTTGTATGTTAAAATATCGCTACAGTAAGTGCTTTTTGGACTTCAGTTGAAAGTATTAAACCTGACCAGCATTTGGTGATCCTTGAAAAACACCAGCTGTTGACATACACACACACACACACACATAGTGTTTGTCCCCAGCACGGCAGACCCCAAGAGACGCCGTAGTGTGGTAGCGCAGAAAAGCTGATGAAGATGTGAGAAGAAGAGCTAGAGGAGATGAAGAAAGCAAGAATTTGAGGAGAGTAGAAGACAGGAGAGTAGGTGCTGTGGGAATCCTCCCTCTATCGCTTTCACATTGGCTTCCTGTTGTCACTGCTCCCGGTTCCTGTCCCAGAGGAACTCTTCTAGTCCTCTTTTCCCATATCCCACAGTTCTCCTGTTTTTGCCCCCCCTCCACTAAATACATGTTTTATGTTGGGGTGAATTCATGGGTTAAAATATTTGGTTTCTTTGTCAGGACACGGCTAATTACGAGATGTATCTGTTAAGGCTGACTTTTCTGGCTATGAAAGGACAAGTGACTAACCTGATGGGGGAAACACAGTGAACCAGAACCGTGCACACCCACCCTCTATCTTATCTTCCCTTTTTCATTTTGTTTTGGTTTACTCAGCTATTTCTTCCTTTTGCACTCTAACACCCCCTCCCTCCCCATAGGGTCCGTCTGCAAATCGTCTCTTCTCCCTCCCCTTCTTCTTCCCTCTGTGGTTTTCTGTCTGTTTTCTGAGGAGGGTTGAGGGGGGTGTAGCCAAGCTGGGGATGCTGTCTGCTTGAGAAGTACTAACCTTTCTTTGGGTTCTTGCTGATTTCATTATTGGGAGACTTCCACCATGGCAATCCCATTAGGATAAGACATGGCCCAGCAGGAGAGGGTGTGTTGCCCGGGGTTGTCATGTGTGTGTGTTCTTGTACTTGCTATATAGTGAGGACCAAAAATATATTTTTTGCTAGAGAGTGAGGACATTTTTGGAAAGTGAGGAGACTTTGGTTAGTCTTGAACAGCTTTAGAAGAGATAAGACTTGGTTTTAGGGTTCAGGTTAGATAATGGGGTTAGGGTTAAGCATTTAGTTCTGCTGGTTATGTTTAGGATAAAGGACTAGGGAATGCATTATGTCAGTGAGTGTCTTCACAAAGATAGAAGTACAAGTGTGTGTGTGTGTGAGAGAGAAACAGAGGGAGAGAGAGAGAGAGAGTCTGTGGCATGAGTGCTCCGCAGGATGTGGCTCAGGAGGTAAAGTGGTTGTCTTCCATTCGGAAGGTTGGTAGCTCATTTCCCGGACTCCCAAGTCAAGGTGTCCTTGGGCATGACACTGAACCCCTAGCTGCCCCTGGTGGCCAGGCAGCAACTGACAGCATGGCCATCAGTAAAGAAAAATTGCCATATGGATTAGTAAAGTATACTAAAAATATATGCATATAAAATATTTTTAAATACAGTAGATCATGTCTCCTAATTGATTGCACATATTTGAATACACACATCTTTATTTTTATTTACTGTTGCCTCACAAAGCACATCAAGAGCCTCAGTACCAGAGTCAAATTTCTGGTGTGTTTAAACATACTTGGGCAGTAAAACTGATTCTGGTTGCCAGGGGGTCTAAATGGTAAATGTCTCAGTTGTGATATTTGCCTGTTCAACTTTAATAGCTGCTTATATTCATTATCAAAATGATCCATTTGAATATGTGAAAACTAAACACTACTGCTTTTAGCCAGGCTCTACAGGCTGATAAATAAAGTTTACTGACAATTCAAAGATTTTCCATAAAATAAAATATGCATCACATTCATGTTTATTGACACTTTGTGAATTTGCCATCTCACCCTTAACAAACAGCTGAAAAACAGCTACCAAACTGAAAGGCACTACATAATGCAGATGACACTTCTGTATATGTGCTGTCTTTCAATCAATTCCAACAGATGCAATTATTATTAAACACAAGCAGTTAAACATGATGTTACTGCTGTCTGCACAGTTTCATATGAACTAGTTTGGAAAGCTTTTTTTTGCCAAATAAAACAAATGTAATCTTTGGATTTTGTCCAAAAGAGATTGATAAGATTACCTCAGACATTACTAGTAACTCTAAAGCCCATTTGTGAGTTCAGCAATCCATACTTTACTCCATGATTCGGTTACACAAGAACTACTGCTTGAACTGATAAATTGCTTGCTTGGGGAAATACCACCGTTTCAGTTCAGCTGCTCCGGCCGCTACCCTGGCCTGCAATATCTAATGCAGTGGAAAAGCAAAGCAGAATGTAACAGCACCGATTGTGGAAAGTGAGGATTTAAAAATCAAGTTTCAGTTAGAGTAAAATCATCATTCTGGGCAGATGGAACAAATAGAAAATATAAAATCACAAAAGTATTTTTACAGAGGCATTCTGCTGCAGGAAACAGGTCAAATAGTATTTTTTGACTTCCCCTTTATGGTTTCCACTATACAATGTACTGAGGTCACTGATGTGGCTACATTAGCTCTAGTGTTCAGTGCACCTGAGAAGTACAAAATGAACCTAATAACCATGAAGTACAACACAGTTTGGTTGAGTAATCTTACACCAAAAGAGAACAAATTACTCAGGACTGTGATAGAGTGTAGCACTCTAAGTTAATCTGGGTGCAATGTTGATCACAATTTTCAGACAAACAATGCAAATTCCTCACTTAGCTCTCATTTACAGCCCAATTTCTTAGCCCACTTGCATCTCTGAGGTAGCGAGAAGCAGCAGAGGACTGTAATATCCTGTTAATCATCATGAAATTCAGGGGCTGTGAACCTCAATGGCCTCATCAACTGGAGCCACACTCCCACCCTGCACTCACAGCCTTATCCTTATCTGGTATTTGAGCAGCAAAGAAGCTTAAAACAGCTCCACCATATTCAATTTTAAATCTTGGAACAAAATGTAATCCAGAACCAACTGACCTGAGAGGTCTGCATGGTTCGTACCAAGTCAGGAGATCAGATATGTATCTAGATCCCAAAGCATTCAGTGACTTAAAGACAAGCAATAGTACTGATAACCTGCGTATAGATCTGAGAACTAGAGTTATAGGCTATTTTGTTTTTTTTGTTTTTTTATTGGTCCTAATTGTTAAAACTTTGGCCGCAGCATTTTGGATAAGCTGAAGAGTTTTGATAACTGTCTTAGATCTATGAACAGTTCAGTAAAGAAATCCAGCCTCAAGATCATCACATCAGGTTTCTGATCCTTGAACTTATAGAAGACTAATTCTGACATCAATTTAACATGAACTCCAAAATATAGATTTGAATCCAGGAGAAGGCCTAGGTTTCCCCAAAGACACTAACTTCAGTTTTTACAGCAGCACTGTCCCAGAGAGTATCAAAATGTAGCCATTTGGAGACACATCTACATTATGTTGCATTTCATCTGCATATGTTTCATAAACGACCTTAAAGTTTCACATAATTTCAGTTTACTACATTAACAACCCTAACTGGGGGCAGCTGTGGCTCAGGAGGTAGAGCGGGTCATCTCCTAACTTGTTCAGTTCACATGTTGAAGTGTCCTTGAGCAAGACACTGAATCCTGCTGATCCATATTTCTTGGCAGCAACTTGTCTGAGCTTACATTGAAAGAGAACAATTTTCTCAGCACTGTGTGCATTTATATGATACCTGTAGCACGCTAAATTAATCTGGGAGCAGTGTTCATCACCATTTTCAGACAAACAATGCAAATTCCTCACTTAGCTCTCATTTATATCCACATCCCTTAGCTTACTTGTGTCTCTGATGAGACTCAGAGGTAGCAAAGGAGCATAATAGCCAGTGAATCACCCTGAAAGGGGGTGGGAACCTCAGCGGCCTCCTTATAACATCATCATCTGGAGCCAAACTCCCGCCCTGCACTCATCATCCTGACAGCTTAAATGACCCATTTAGCGCCCTTTTGGGGGGATGTCTGGGTTTGTTTGTGACTCTGTGTGTGTGTGTGTGTGTGTGTGTGTGTGTGTGAGAGAGAGAGAGAGAGAGTAGGAAGGCAGCAGGATGGAGTAAATGCCTGAGATGCCTCATTTTAAATTTAAAAGAATGTGGACACATATAGTATGCAAATACACATAGTGGATTAAAACATTCTACACACACTCACATATGTATTTCGTGGCTACAGACTGCAACAAATACACAGATATATATATATGCTTATACATACATATACATATTATATATACATATATATACATATACATGCTTCCACATACATACACAAATACCTACGAGTCCTGTATTGACCTTATAAAGTATGTCTGCCCCTAAATTCATGATTACATCTGAAATGTATGTACAGTGTTTGCTGTGATGCTTTGTCTCCAGTCTGATATTTGGCCATCTAAGGAACATCTGTAAAAAAACAAACAAACAAAAAACTAGGGTTGAAACTGCAACTTGCTGTTTAATACCCTCTTGGTGACTAGAACCCCGTTTACACAGAGCTCTCTGCAAACCGCCAGCATTTTTACCCTTCTTCAATGCAGCTTTTTTGATTAAGCTCCTTTTACAGTGAACTTAAAAAAAGCTGGTGAATTGTCGCTTACACCGCTGCTGGAGTCCTGGTACTAGAGGTGTGATGCTTATAGTGGCGTCCGACTGTTTGTTTTTCCATCTGTTATACAGTATTATATGTAAATCTGCTGCTGACTGTTTTTTTGCCAGGATATCGCTGCTGTTGGTCATTTGCACTACTGTCCATGTATACCTCATATGCTATTTGCACCTCATCACCAACACCCTGGTGATGCTGAACCACCTGACAATCTCCTACTATTGTTTGCACAACTGTCACTGACTGTACACGGCTTTGAGTCACAGCTTATTGGCTGTACCGTTTAGATTTATCCTAATTACGTTAAGCCAGTTCTTATTCTATTCTACTTTATTCTATTTTAGTTCCTAAATGTTATGGCACCCAATACTAGGTGAGAGAGAAATGATATTTTGATTTCCTGTATGTCCTACACATAAGGTGAATTGACAATAACATCCTTGAACCTTGAACCTGCAGTCAGTTCTAAAATGAAATAAATTATTTATAGTACAATCTAATTTTGTTTGATTTATTTTTAAATGGAAACTGGGAATTACAGGATTATGCACATCCAATTTTAGGTCTATGCGTCTGTCTGATGGCAGGGCTACACACACACACACACACGCACAAGGTGCACAGCAGAACAGACAGCAGGGTTGTGTAGAGGTGTGGCTGTGTTTATTCATGCTTTAGAAGGTAAACACAGTGAAACAACCACAAATTTGTGTTTTAATTCTCTGATTCATTTTGTTTTCATTGATACCGCTCTCTCTCTCTCTCTCTCTCTCGCTCTGTCTTTCTCTCACACACAGACCTCAGACCTCCATTCTGCCTTGTCCTGTTCGAGGTGGGTTGAACTCATCTTGGCAAAAATATTGCTTCTTGTTGCAGCATTTTGGAGGGTTAACACTGACCCCCCCATGCCGGTACTGTACCTTTAACATAGCACAATGAGGTGTAAAAGGGGCTTATGGATCAAGACCTAGTACCACTCTATGCACAAACGCACACACACAACATGCAGTTCTTATATTCAATAAATCTCAACCACTAGTGTTGCATGTGAAACCTGAACCCTTACTCAAAACCTAACTTAACCCTAACTCCAAACCCAGGTCCCATAGTTCTAACTGTAGGGGAGCTAGTGAGCCACAGTAATGACCAGACTGGCCTCTCTTTTCACACCAAACTGTCATCATTCTGAATATATCAAATGCAAAGATGTAAGGACTAAAACACATAAAGGCATAAACTGTTCAGATAAGATACTTTGTCTTCTCCTGTTGGCCTACACAGCTGAAACGGGGTGACCTTAGCAGTTTCTGAATAAGTAGGTCCAGGATGGGCC
>NW_018128292.1:121004-125021 GCF_001952655.1 Monopterus albus
AAGAGTGGTGGAGAGGGTCCTCCAAACTCTACAGCCAAAACTAGGTCTCGTATTCACTGAGCTCTTCTCCACGAACAATGGGGCTGGATGGGAGTGAGTGAGTAAATGAATAAATGAGGAAGGACATTATGAGCATGCTCAGGTTACCAGTGCCAGGCAAGCACATGCAGAAATGTTAAAGGTGTACGTGCATATGTGTGCTCTGCTTTTTTTTTTTTTAAAGAGAAACAGGTCTACATAAGATGCACACACAAACACACACTCATGCAAACAAACGCAGACAGAAGGAGCCCCTATAGCCAGGCCTTGCCACCCGCTTGTCGCTTCTCCACAGTCGAAATATATCTCCCTGTTTAACATCTGTGCTTTATCAAAAGCAAAGGCCTCTCCGCTATTTATCTCCCACTCTTGCAGCCTGTGAATGGTGATTTGATGTGTATTGTTCAGCCCTCTGGTCATGAACCCTGCTTTGTGATATTTCTCTCCAAAAGATTTTTTTTTTAATGAAATGGGCCTTTAGTGTCCCATTTCAAAGGTTGATTACATGTCAGATGTCATTTTTTTCACTACTTCCACTCTGCTTCTCACAAGATATTAAAATAACTTATTAGTTAAGCCACAGCTGTTGCCAGGGAGTCATCTCTTTCTTCTTTGTCTTTTGTGCATCGTGTTTGATATTCAAATCCTAATTCACCCTTGGTTGAAAATGATTTTGGTGAAAAGTTGCTCCAGTGAACAATTCAAACATTATCTTTCAGTTCGGTGAGTGTGTGTGGTTTGGTTCTTTTCTTAACCCCCTAGGAAGAGACAGTGAGCTATGGGAGCAATTTCGGCAAGTCAATCGGCAACTCCCAGGCAAACACAGCCATTCATTGTGTGCCAGTGTGACGGGAGAGACAGGGAGAAGAAAGAAGAGAGAAAAGTTGATATTTCATAGCAAGTTTGTGAGAGGAGGGGCAGAGCTGAACAGAACTGGTTGCAGAGGAAAATAAATGTCTCAGTATCTTTCATTCTTTAGATGGAGAAGGATGGGAGAAAACTGATAGACAGATGGAGTGGAATCTCCTCCACCTTGAAGAGAACCTTTAATTCGGCCCCTCTTGTGGACTGCCATTCTTGTGGTTGTGTATGCATATGTGTAGGGGTGTGTAGAAAAAAAACAGGGTGGCTGTCCCCCTCCTTAGACAAAGGGCGCAGATGGCTGGCCTTCCTCAGCTTTAGGGTGGGGTGGTGCAAGCAGACGCCTATGACAGCGCGCTGTGCCCTCCTATGGAGTTCATTTCGGCTCCCCACTGAAAGAGACGGCAGACAGGGGTGGGGCCTGCTTATAACAAGAACGGTTTAGAGACCCCTAACCCCCCTCCTCCGCCACCACCGCTGCTGGCCTATGACCCTTGCTTCTCACAAGGTCACGTGCGCAGTTACGAAGGTGGGAAGAATGCCAAGCCCGAGGAGGGAGAGTGGGAAGGAGAGAAAGGCAGCCAGAGAACACTGTAAACTGGATGGTGTACTAAGACAGAGAAGCTCAGTTTTACTGTACCGTAAGGGCAACAGTAGCTTTGCAAAATGAAGTCACTTATTTACAGTATGTTGCAAGACTAGTTGCAGTGCAAATTTAGCTGCAACCGTTGTTGTTAAAATGAACTATTTGTGGATTTTGTGTAATGTAAGGAATAGTGACAGACAAACATAAACCCTTAATGGTCGTTTGCATCTGTGCTCATGTTCATGTCATAATCATCCCTCCTTAATCTGACCCAAAGTACTTGGCTGCTTTGTTATGTTGTTGTTTTTTGGTGTTAACCCACTTCAGATAGCTTGCTCTAGTTTCAGGAAGTGGCCAAGGTCCGCTGGTTAACGTTATCCACAGATAATCTGCTGTGGTAGATAGGGAAGAGGAGAGGGCAGGCACATTCATAATTCCAGTGTATGTCCCTTTGACCCAATGACCCACATCCTGTCTTGTAAAAAGCGAAGCCTATATTGTGTTACTGAAAGACTTACAGTGGCTTATCTGGAGGTACCTCAGGCACAGTAAGGTGCTTGTCAGCCCACTGCTGATCCTGGGGATCTGACCACAATGTGGGCATTATGATGCAGTGCGATGTATGTACTGTAGGTGCTCCGGCAGCTGCCCCTTACACTGTACAGGCAGTATAGTAGTGGTGTGTGTGTGCTAATGGAGGAGGAAAGGGAGGGGGAAACACTGTTTGCTAGTGTCTGTAGCAAAGGCAGAAAAGGGCAGGGGCAAATAAGATGAAGAGAGTATATTGTGTGTTGTCAAGCATACTGTATGTTGTGCCAGTGGGTATCTGTGTAATTGTGTACACGTGGGTGAAATGTAAAAATAAGAGAGAAAAGACTGTCATATGTGTTGTGGTGTACTTTGCATGTTTTCAGAGGACGTGTAAAAGCTTACATGTCCATGTGGACATTGTGTATGCGTGTGTGCATGTGTGTGTGTGTGTGTGTGTGTAAAGCTTTTTTAGACCAGTTTTTTGCTGAGGCAGGATGAGGACATGGACATACATATTAAGCATTTATGCATATGTACCGCCAGATTCAGATTGTTTGCAAACTGAGTATCTACTACACAGTATGTGCGCCCTGGTATGCGTGAGTGTGTGCGTAGGTTGTGTGAGTATGTGTACTCTAGAGCGTGATAGATAAAAGATAGATTGTTTTCAGTGCTGTGCATAAAGCTGCGTGTACTTGGAATGAGGGAGATGATGTGCATAAGAAAAGGTTTTGTGGTGCAGCTGAACAGTGTGTGTATGTGTGAGTGTGTATGTGTGTGGGCGTATAGAGTCCTAGAGTGTAGCATTACAGTGTATAGGGGTGAAGCTCTTGTTAGTAATCGGTGAATGGAGGTTAGTGTGGCTTCTGAATAGCAGGGAAGAGAGTGGAGACCTTGACAGATAGGAGATGAATCAACAGCAAACTTTCCCTCCATCCCTCCCATTCACATTCCTCCTCCCTTTGACTCTCTACTCACTCCAACCCCAGTCACTACCATGTTTTAAAGCAGGGAATCTGCTTTGTAACCAATAAAACAGACATGTTACTTTACAAAGTAACTGTTTCTTGTGAGTATGTGTTATGAATGTATAGCAGGACAATGCAGAAAACCACTTTACAGCAGTCAAGCAATATAATCTGGCTGAGAAGAATTAAAGACAATACAATACTTTATTGTAAAACAAAAAAATAAGGCATAGCTGATATTCACTGCTGCTTTTACAGTTTTTCTCTATCGCTTTCATTCATTTCTCACAACAGAATTGAAGTTTGCAGATCTCCAAGTGCATTTCTCAAAACAACACGTACAAACTGCACAACATAGTGGATATCCGGAAAAAACGCGTCACCTGCTCAAAATGCTTTGTCTATCGTGCAAAAGTGTGTTTTTTCATCAATCATTGTGTCAGAGGCAGCAGAATCCCATGTCATTTCCTCAACAATGTGAACGTGACAGGCAAAATTATTAGTCATGTTGTCAGTAGAACATCATACTCAGTTTTTGTTATTTACTGTAAACTATACTCAACTCAGGTTTTGATGACTAGAAACCACTAAATTACCGTACTGGTGTGTGTCATAATTTACAGTGTCCCTCCGGTAAAAAAAAGAAGTGATTCTTGCAAACCATTGTGCATCAACCAGGTGTTACAGTAATTTACATGGTAAGAATAGATAATTTTCTGAATGATTCCATCTAACCTCATCTAACCAATCACCATCGCCCCATGTTACAGTATATGGAAGAATCGAAACAAAAGATCAGACTGTACTCACATTTCTACTGTACTGTCAATAGTGGTACTTACATACAGACAACAAAGGAAACTATACATAGTCTATTTACCTAGCAATGGAAACATACTGTAAAAAAGACAAAGTGGGAAGAACTATACATGTACAACAGAAGGTAAAGGTGAGATTACGTGGCAGTTTTCCTATGCGTCATGTCGGTCCTGTCTGTTGGGCCACAGATTCTCATCCACATCACAACATATA
>NW_018128292.1:126727-132062 GCF_001952655.1 Monopterus albus
TTCCACCGCCAAGCCGAGAAAAACTCTTCAATTGGGTTCAGGAATGGGGAGTAGGGTGGAAGGAATTCAATCAGCATCCTGCGGTGGTGGACAAACCACTGCCTGATGTTGTCAGAGCGATGGAAACTGACATTATCACAAATTACTACATACTTTGGTACATCATCTTGATTGAGGTCCCTCTCCTCTTCAGGAATGACATTTCTATAGAGATTGTCTAAGAATGTAAGGAGATGCTGTGTGTTGTACGGTCCCATAATAGGAATATGAGCTAGCACACCTTGGTCTGACATAGCAGCACACATAGTGATGTTTCCTCCCCGTTGGCCTGGGACATCAACAGTAGCTCTCTGGCCGATTAGATTTCTACCACGCCTTCTGCCTTTGGCCAGGTTGAAGCCAGCCTCATCCAAGTATATGAAGTTGTGAGGTGGTTCTCTTCGTTAACGAAGGTGAAGACTCACCTGAGAGCAATTTCTCAATTCTGGACATATTTCTTAGCAAACATCTACTCACACTTTGTAGAAATCTGTACAGACATACAATTCTGAGAACATGTTCACTCATTTTGATAGTACAGACTTCCAACCTGAAAAAAAGACTAATTGGTTTGGTGGTTGTGACATTTCAGCTGAGAACCAGGACAAGTTATTTTGCACAGCTGGACAAAAACAACAAGAATTGTCAAAAACAGCTGACAGATGTACAAACCATTTGCATGTTGTCCAAAAGCAATTGCAATTTGATGAAAACAACAAGAAATTGCTGATATGATGTGAACAACTGACAACAGAATTTGACAGTTGAATGAGTAGTTCTGAGAAATGCAGTTCTGTTGTGAGAAATGAATGAAAGCGATAGAGAAAAACTGTAAATATAAGGATTAAAGCTCAACAAAAGACAAGCCAATGGTGACAAGTCTATTGAAAGGACATAAACCCTAAATGAAAATTACTCAGTTAATTATCATAAAGAAAGAAAGCGATGAGATAAAAATCTGCAATCTGGAAATGCAAACTCAAAGATAGCCACTACATGATTAGTGTAGCTATTATCTTAACTCAGAGATATTCAGTGACTCTTGACTCACAGTTACGCAGGATGTTTACCCTTTGTGTGAATGGGTCAGTACTGAAACTGACCTGTGACCCTGCCCCACACCTGTGTTTAACGTGAATCACAAACTGCTCAGCTCTGGTATGAAAGGATGAGCAGACATGGGAACGTGGGTGGAAATCTTGTGCATCATCTCTCATCAAGCCCAGTGTTTTTGTGAGAAAGTGGTATTAAGTCTCATCAGCAAATGAAGATGATTTCCCTTGTGGGAAGCATGAAATTGGGTAAATTCTGCCAGCAAATGTGATTACCATATTTTTCCTTTTCTTAAGCTCTCCACAGTACATATGTATGGAACATATACAATTCTTAAAATATAATTTTGTACGAGAATATTTCACCTCTGACCTCGTGCTCACCTCTTTTGTTACATGTATTTTGTGTTATTTCTGAGTTTGTGTTGCCATTACATACCTCTTGCATCATGAGTCTTTCCAGGTAATATACTGTACATGCAAATGTGCTGGGGGAAGAAAATTGATTCTAAGGCATCAATATAAAATTTTAATTGTTTGGTTGTCAAAAGAGATGATAATTTGAAATGTGCCACTCAAGTGATTGCTCTCTGTATTTTCTTTGGATGGAAATATTTCTGTCTTCTGACTGATGCATTTAAAAGGGCAGGTTTTTCCAGAAAATGCAAACCATTTTTCAGTTGTTTTTTTTTTTTGTTTGTTTTTTTTGATGCCATGTCATGATGTCTTTCCCATTGCAAGAAAGAGCTCAAATTCCTCAGTAGCATGAGCAGAAAGTTTATCCTGATCTCCTCTGTGGTGCTCTGACTCTTGTCCACATCTCACATTTCTCCTTCCCCTGCTACACCTTTCCTCCTGTGCACCCTTCATCCCTCTTCTACACCTCTCCCTCCATTTTCTTTTTCTCACCTCAGCAGAGAGATGGGCACTAGGGAATGACACTTCAGTTTCTCCTCCCTCCTCCCTTCCAGCATCCCCCACTGTGGTTGTTGTTGTTGCCCTCCAAATATGAGCTGGCAGTCTATAGAGAGAGCAAGAGAGGCAGAAAGAAAGAAATAGACTTCTGCCTCTGCTCCAAACCCTCCCCACCTCACCATCCCCCCACTGTTGTGTCTGTTGTTGTGCCCCTTGAAATCTCCACTGGCAGGATACAGAAAGATAGGGAGGTAAGGTGGACGGACAGGGCTAGTTCTGAGGAAGGCAGGAAATTTCCTTTGTTGTTTTTTGTAACTCTTTATTAATATCAGGTTTTGGAACAAGGATAAGAAGGCAGGAGTAGGGGAAAGAGAGAGAGAAGCAGAGAAACAAAAGAGAGATCTAGGCCAAACAAAATGACTGGGCCATCCCAGGGGCACAATGTGGGGTCAGGGCATATGTAACGCCCACCTCTAGTGCTGGAAATGAATAGCACCCACTCATGCAGTATGTCTTTGCTACTCAGTAACAACGCTGGTATTTAATGAAATTAATAGCATGAATGAACTTTTACATTTTTGTCTTGCTTTAATCTGGGAAGATTTCACCCCATTTTACACTTACAGAGCTCCTTTCACAAGACAGAGCCTGAAACACAACTTAGTAAACATGCAACCAATTCAGCATGAAGATCCACTCAGTGGGACGGCTGGAAAAATTACCTGTTGTAGGCTTCACTCGTTTAGGGTTCCCTGATAGACTAGTGGTTAGGGCACAGCGCTCCTGCTGCTGCGGCCTGGGTTTAAGTCAGGGTTGGATCAGGAAGGGCATCCGGCATACAACACGTGCCAAATGTCAACATGCAATTCATCATAGTGATGATTCGCTGTGGCTAATGGGAAAAAGCCGAAAGTGACATTCATAGGTTTTCCTCATTTGGTAAAAAAAAAAAATTGAAACATAAGATTACATTTGCTAGCACTTTTAGCATTCCACAATTTAAGTTTAGTTATTAAAGTTTCAAGCTGTACAGTACTAAACAATGTTTTATAACAGTGGATTACTGTAAATCACTATATGTAAGTGAAAAGCTATTGCTCGTAGTGACACCGTCCATCTGCAGTCAACTGACCTGACTAAGTGGGGTCGCTCAGCCCTGTGGAGCCTGTTTTAGCTCATTGTTTTGGTTGTCTGCTTGCTCCCATCAACACTGTTTCCAGTGGCAGCTGTTTGATAAGCACAGTCTACTCTACCTGCCCAGAGCCATAAGGCAGATTAGAGACTACTGGCAATAGCTGAATTTCTAGCAGCTAAAGACAAAGAGGATTTTCTCAGAAATCGAATGAGAGTAAATGTCAGACTTACACTACATTTGTTTTAGGTGACCAGAAACATGACTCTTAATTAAAACTCACATAAGCTCATAGTAAGTTCCTCTGCCCCCAAGTAAATTAATACAGCTTAAAAATACAAAGAAGAAGAAGCAAAAATTAATCTGTGGATTGTTGCTTTGGTTTAGTAATATATAAACAAAAACACCAATGAGCATTTTTAAAGCTGAACTAATCAGAATCTTTACATTAACAACTGATTAAATGGCTATGTGTAGCATGAAAGTATCACTTTCAGTTACAAACCAACAGAAAATTATCACTTGACTTTACAGTATGACTCAACATTATCGAGCAACTTTCTTTTAGATTATTGTTTTGGCTTTTCAACCCAGAACTTGTTTTGGTTCCTTACTGTGCTCATCACTTAAAACATAACAGAAACAATCTTAAACTGCCAAGACATTTTGGCTGAAACTTCATTCTCTGTCAAAAAAGGCCCACTTCTCTTCATACTCCACGCTGAGATAAGTATGGAGTCATATTGATAAGGGAGAGAAGGATCTGCCTTCATTCTCAGCCATTAATCAGTGTCACGTTGGGTAATATAAGCCTCCCATTAGCCTTCCATTGTAGAGATAGTGGCTGACACAAAAGAGAAGGATGAGCCCACAAGACAACTCACAGCAGACGGGTTCTCCTTTTATTGCAGGCCTCTGTCTTAGCTGTGTTCTTCTACCACATGCCATTTCTTCAGTGGGGTGTGGCAGATAGAGAAAGGAAGGAAGAAAGGATGAGTGGGAGACTAGGGAGAAAAAAGAAGACAATACAGTGCTTCCTTTAAGGCCTTTGTGAGCAAACATGTATGTCACCCTCTTCTTAGGATTCCCCATGACCCGTGTATTTAGTGCAGTGGTGATATACACACACACACACACACACACACACACCACAAGTGTGCATTATATATCCAGCAGGACTTTGGTGATTGCTTAGGTAGTCAGGGAAAACTGTCAACATCAGAAACAGAAAACAAATCCAGTTATTTTTATGAAACCCAATTGTTTTGAAACACTGACATATAGCAACCAGGTGCAGTCATGAATTTATCTGATGTGTGAACCTGAAGCTTCCTGCTTTCCTTTAACTAAGGCTTTGTCTTAAAGGTACATTAATTAAAATTTGATACAA
Source organism: Monopterus albus (assembly GCF_001952655.1). NCBI lineage: Eukaryota > Metazoa > Chordata > Actinopteri > Synbranchiformes > Synbranchidae > Monopterus > Monopterus albus. Next base: position 131,256 of record NW_018128292.1, read on the forward strand.
CAAAAGAAAACAGGTTGAACTGTGATGTCTCTCAGTTACACAATCCCCTCTGTGACAGCCGGCTTCTGTTGTTATTCCAGCTTCTCTTGCCTGTGTTGTCAAAGTACGGTCTGTAAATGAGCACCACCTGCTAATGAAGGTTATAAGTAGGGGTAAAACATTTCTAAGAACAGTGAATTAAACAAGATGTACATTGTGATTCTGTACATTGGTGCATAACTTTTGCGTATTTTACACGCTCTTGAGTGAACTGCAGTGAGCATTTTATAAATCATAAAAGTTTCACTCATCTGCCAGAACCTGCTACACGAATCTAACGCTTTGTCATTAGTTATGCAGTTCATCAACAATGCATGTTGTTTACATCCTGATTGCCAATATGGTTTTAGGTCGAACCGATCGACATCTCTGGCCATTACTGACCTAATGGAGGACATAACAAGTGCTAAGGATGAGAGGAAATACAAGATGGGAATATTTATTGACCTAAAAAAAGCATTTGACACAATCGATCATGAGTTATTAATGGATAAGTTAGAAAAATATGGGATCAGGGGATTGGTTTTGAATTGGATTAGAAGTTACTTGACACAGAAGCGTCAATTTGTGACGTTGGGTGAATACCAATCGAGTGAGATGGACATTGTATGTGGAGTGCCTCAGGGTTCTGTTTTGGGACCTAAATTATTTATATTATACATTAATGATATATGTAAGGTTTCTGATTTAGTGAAAGTGGTTTTGTTTGCTGATGACACTACCATATGGGCATCGGGTGAAAACCTACAGCAACTCTCTGGACGGGTT
>NW_018128292.1:132692-142317 GCF_001952655.1 Monopterus albus
GTGGGGTAAAACTATGGAATAATTTAAGTGTGGACATAAAAAATAGTAATAGAATTGACGAGTTTAAACATAAATATAAAGGTATGTGTCAATCAAGATATATGCAAGAACAGGCTTAATGATTAACTACATGGACAATTGTGGGTGTGGTGTACACTTTGTAATAATTCTTTAGTATATTACTTGTGTGATGTAAGAATGTTAACACTGTTATAATCTTTTTTAGTATAATACGTGTGTGGGTAGAAGTGAATCATTTACTGCTTGCAAACCAATGATGGTAAGATGATGTCATGGGGTAGGACTGGATAAGTCTGACTTCTTCCTACTCCATTCAAGCATGTACTAGGTATAAGCAAATGGATATTGGATTATGTGTAAAATTATGTGTGTTGTCATATCAACTGTTTTACATGCTTGAAAGAATAAATCAAATCAAATCAAATCAAATCCTGGACCATGGTAGAGTCCCCACAGTTTAGGCAGGCAAAATGCATTATTGATGTCTGATTATTCACAGTAATAGACTTTACTGTATACATTGTTTGATGAGGGATTGATAAATGTCCCTCACTTTACATTCTTACCGCTACAGTAGCAGCTTGCCTGACTGGTCTCTACTCCAAACTGACCCAAACTGATTGACTGAGATTTTATTATTTTAAGGAATTAACGCTTCTTCTTGGCAACTGCATTTCAATACTGTGGCAAAATCAGAGGTAAAATCTTTGAAAATTAAAAAAATAATAAAAGGCTTTGTGATAAATAAGTACTGTTTATGAAACTAAATCATATCAGAAAGTCAGAAATCATACTGTGATTCTATTGGTGTTTGTGAGAAGTTCAAACCATAGCAAACAAATGAGTCAGTTGTACACAAACTGAAAAGAGCTCTTTTTGCATCATGCTGCTCTGTCTGAATGCAAAGTCTGACTTGGCCACTGACCACTGACATTTCATTCAAAGTCTAACCACCAGGCCACTGTTGAGGACTTCACAGTATCTCCTGCCCTTGAATGTCGATACTAAAAGTGGGCTGCCTGTTGGGAGAGGAATGATAAAAAACCAAGATAGTGCTGCTCAGCAAATTTTCTTGTCTTGGTTTCCCAAAGAACATCTATAATCTCTGTCCAATGGCCTTCAGTGAATGAAAGATTAAGGGGCAATAAGTAAGACCCTCACTGCCCCACAGCACAAAATGAACACAATACATCTTCAAGGATTTGATGAAACAGATGATCAATAACAGTGACTCCACAAACTAATTGTCTCTAATAAACACACACACACTTGACTTGGAATTTTCACCTGCTCAGTGATGGAGGACAGTGTTAGGAGGGGACCATTACCTACTCAAGCCAACACAATGACTTTATTAGCTCTGCTGCTTACAGTCCACTGAGACATTTAATATTGCAGTAAATCTGTGGTCACAAGAAAATGTAAATTAAAGTAATATAGGGTAGTAGTAATATGGATCTAGATAAGATAATCAATGCCAGTGATTAATCTGAACAGTAAATATAAATCTAGTGCCAGCAGCTGGTTTGCTAAGCTAAGTGTAATGACTGGGCATAGTGGGATCTGTCCAGAGGTAACAAAACCATGTAATGCATTCTATCTTGTTTGACTAATCATTACAAAAAAGGAAATGTGGTTATGTCCTAGGCTGTTTTGTAGCTGGGAGCTTATGGAGTCTTGCTGTCACAATGAGGAGAGCTAAACTAAACTAACCAGTGTGGTCGGAAACTGCACAGAGAGACATAAGAGTGGTATGAATGTTGTCATCTAGTAACTCTTGGCAAAAAAACAAAGTGTATTTCCAAAAATTCCAGCTTTTTCTTTTAATTTACAGTGGTGCTAAGGACACACATACTGTACACATGGTGTGATGTGTTTGGTTAAAACAACTCAGACTAAAGAGATTATATCAGTAATTATTAGCAAGGTAAAAAAACAACAAAGTAGAACAGTCTGTTTCTGAGAATGAATCTGTGACCTGACAGTAAGCTGAGCTCCAGCTTTTATGCCTTTCTTCACTCATCATGTTCTTTCACACATGAGACATCTTGGATTGAACAAAATGTACCACCAGCTTGTTCTGTGACTGTGTGTATCTGTGTGTGTGCCATGGTGGTCCCATGGGGTGTGCATTTGGGTTCAGACCTAAATGACCCCTTATGTTGTTTATCAGTCCCTAATTCATGCCAGTGGCATCTGGGCATCAGTGTGGTCTCTGGTAGCTGTGAAGCTGAAGGGATGCTTGTGTGTGTGGGGTTATAAAAAGGCCTATCGTGGTCTCCACACTCCCCTAGTGGAGCATCCATCTGGACGTAAGTAGGTTCATTGTTTTAACAATTGCAGCATGATGCTGTCTGGAGAGAGGAGGAGAGAAGAGGGAACTCGCCCTACACTTTACGTATGAAGGCAGTGGTGGAGGATGGAGGAAGTACTCAGATTTAGCAATACCACAGTGTAAAAATACCCTGTTACAAGTAAAGGTCTGGCATTCAAAATGTTACTTAAGTAAAAGTACAAAAGCACCAAAAAAGGACTTGTTATGCAGCATGGCACAGTTGACATATTATTAGATTATAATTAATAATGTATTACTGTGTAGGCTTACATCAGTACAGGATTTTTCTCTGAAATGTAGTGAAGTCGAAGTATGATGTAGCAGAAAATGAAAATATTCAAGAAAAGTACTGACACCTCAAAATTGTACTTAAGTACAGTACTTGAGTGAATGTGCTTAGTTACTTTTCACCTCTGTAGGTCAGTTTGTGGTCAGTTTGAAGAGCTTCAGTCTAAAATGAATCACACACACACACTTATATACCACACATATTCTTACATATTTGCAAAGTCATGACAAAACACTGAATGATTAACTTCATTTGTTTTGATGAACTGATTGCACTGACAATATACCTAACATAATTAATGACTTTACATTTGCACTTATCTTGTATTCATCTTTTCTGCCATACTGAAAGAGAAATACATAATAAGTGATAGAGCTTTATTGATCCCCGACCTAATGTCCCAAAGGGGATCAATAGTTTCATCTCTTACATTGTTATTTGTCTGTTCATATACCAGAGTGAGCAGATGAACAACAAGCAAATCAGATTACCTCACAATCAGCATTTTATCTACAGCATGCTAACCCACACCATGTACATCACAGCATACTCATCTGGAGCCAGAACGAGCCTCCACTGCCGGCTCACAGTCATGAGAAACACAAACAGCAGTCACAGGATCGCTCAAACTCTTTTATTGTTCATACCAGGAATGTTTCCAGGTAAAGTGCTATAAACTGATATCACATTCACTGACACCTGTGTTGTAAATACTGTATATGGAAGCTGCACTGAGCAATAAACCTCAAATGATCCTAGATAAAGACAGGGGAGGTGAGGAGGAACAACCAAAAAGGGACAGTTTCTCTCATCCACTAACAGTCAGTGTTTGCGTTAATTTGCTTGAATTACTACATAGATGTCAAAAAAGTGTTGAGAGAGGAAGAAGTAGGCCAAGGTGAGAAAAGGCATCATCACTTTGTTTACATTTCTAATCTTATCTATAAAGAGACATTATAAGAAGTGATAAAAAGTGGACATCTCTGGGCAATCATTTTAGCAGGAGCTTATTATTATAAAGATTTTTGTTAAATTATATACTAAAAAAAATGAATATTTGAGACAGGTGCACACGAGATAAAAAAGTGGGCAAATAAGAATAAAAACTCTGTTAATTCTATGTTAGAATTTAAATATTCAGTGAAATTAGAGATACTGAAGGACCAGAGAGTGAGCGCCATGTTACAGGGAGGTTAGCACACATTTTCATGATTTGCATATTTTGCATATTACATCTGAGGATGTAAATGCAATCAAGGCACATTTGCTGCTCATATGCATACTAGGTCCCCCAGTCACCTGGGTACTCTGCTGGACAGTCCAGGCTCACTGTGCGACACAAAGGCCACGCTGAGTCGAATTGTGATTGGTTTGAGACAGGCGTCCCTGTGGTGCCAGCAGACAGTCCGGTTGGTTTGGATATTAACAGTGAAGCACAGAAAAAACAACAACATTTAATTGTTGTTTAAAGCAGTGGTTCCCAGCAGTTTCAGCTTTCTGACCTCATCGGCTTGACACATTGGAGTCTGTGTACAAACTGTTCTAGAGGTGTAAAAGAGTTGTATAAAGCTTTTTTTGGCCCCAAGGAAAGATGTGTGGAATCTAATAAACACACTTAAATCAGCATTGGGTCTGAAAAATACAAGTTTGAAACTTAAAAAAAAAACATTTGGTAGTGTGTTGTCCCTCCTTATCTCTGCTTGAAGGTAGCAGCCCATGCTACATTAGCATTTTGCTATTAATATTAGGTCTTGAGTTGCATTGTGAGTAAGGCAGGTGCCAACTTTTGACAAAAACAATGTGTGAAATAAGAAAGGCGATATCTTTGGTTTTGCTGCATCAATTTTATCTTTTTTAAAAAAATGTATATTAAAAGCCCAGTAATGCTAGAGGACTGTTTTAAGATAAGATAGCACATGTATGGAAACCTTTCTTCACAGCAGTATGAACAGTGAGCAGACTGTCTGATCCTAATAAAACGTAAAAACTTCACAGTATCTCACAAAAAAGCTACAACAGTTAGCGAAAAGTCTGCCCACATTCCTCTGCCCTCCCCCACCGACCCTTTGCAGATGCTGGGAACCACTGGTTTAACAGCAAGTTCACAGGTAAACAAAATGACATGCAGCATTTATAGCTCATCAAGTACGAGATACTTATTTTTAAGCATTTCAAGGGTACATTTCTGGTAATGTGTGTACTGAATGGATATGTTTTGGAAAAAAAGATCTTATAAATGGGTCTTTCTCTTCTGAAGACATCATGCTCATTGATAACATTTGCTCAAACAGAGCAATGCGTACATGCATAATGTATGTATCACAGAGAAGTGCCAGTGTGCTCACTCTCCAGCTGACATCATTTCTATGACGTGCTTTCACAGTTCCTGTGCCTGTTATGATCATTTGCATTTATTACCTCATTTCCATACATATTCCATAACTTCCTGATTGAACTATTCACATATACAGAATATTAAATTTTTTCACATTTTTAACTCGGACAAAAAAAAAACGCCAGGTACCTTTTTTTCTACTCATTTCAAACAAAGGCATTGTAGCATAGCTCCTTCTCTATGATGCTGTTCAACAATATTGTGAAATTATGATAAAAAATTACAGCATTAAGTGCATCATCCTGTGTATACTTTGTCTTTTAAATGCTCAGTTCAGGAAAATGGTATGAAGTAAAATGAGTGTGTATGGATTATGTTGAACAGGAAAACAATTTGAATAATGACATGGATTGTGATGCACTGACTGAACAGGAAAACAATTTAAATAATGACATGGATTGTGATGCACTGACATGAAAAAATGAGCTTTTGTTTCTTAAAATACAGTTTTATTTCTGAATTTACACTGATTAGCAATACAGCTTTTAGCAAATCCATTAGATAACCATTTATATAGGATTTTCACAGGTCACAAAAGTAGCTTGGCTCATTCTGGCATGCCAAAGCAAAACTTGTTCTTTTTTTACCAACAGAAAAGAGGTGGATAGAGAGGCATTAGTAGAGTGAGGTGCAAACAGTCTGAAACAGAAGAGGAGAACATAAAAAGGATGCACATTCAGTTCATCTGGGAGCAATTTATGCTCATAAAATGGTTAATAAAAAAGCCTAGTGCTCTCTGCCAACTAAAAGAGAAGTTTCCTGTGATACAAATAGAAAAAACTTTCCTGAAGGAGAAATGGTGTGAAATAAAAAAAATAATAATTAAAAACCGTCCGAGTGATAAAACATGGTGCATTAGTGTCAGGCTGTCTTTACCCCCGCCCCGTCTCGACTACACACAAACACCCATTTCTAAACTCACACATCCTTCCTCCATCTCTCAGCTGTATGACCTCAGCTGTCGCCCAGATCTAAAAGCCTTCGTTTAACACAGCTATAGATGCATCCTTTAACCCTCTCCCACCCTCCAAATCCAATACTTCACATTGCTAGCTGGGATATAGGTATATCTGGTTAAAGTGTGTGTGTGTGTGTGTGTGTGGGGGGGGGGGGGGGGGGGGTGGCAGGGTGGCAAAGACACTACGCTTAAATAGCAGCATCACAATCTGGGATTCTTTTTACCCAAGAAATTACGCAAGGGGAGGCTTTAGAAAGTGAAATGACAACCGGGTTCACACAGAGATCAAATAAAAATAAAATGTCCATATGACCTCTTTATAATCTTCCGGTTCCAGGACAAAATAAATGGCAAGTTATGTGAGGAAGCATGGCTGCTGTGAATGTAGCTACTGAAAATAAAGGTTTTGGAACCTGAGGGGTGTCGATGCAGTCACTGGGGTAATTTGAGAGAAGTCTTGATAGGGTCCTTGACGCCCGAGCAAGCAAACGAGAATCACAACCCTTGTTTCATCAATGAAAAAGAAAACAGTGAAAAAAATTACAATATGGCTTTAGAGACACACACACAAACACACCAGAGACATCACCGCTCCCAACTCCACAAACTGGTAATGGAAGATAGCTTGATGTAGCAGTGCAGTACTATACTTCCTGTTTTTTTAATTTTTGAGTTGAACAATTGAGATCATTTCTCATGTGCGACCAACAGCTCACTTTCTGGGTCCTGACCTGTCACCATGTTTTGCTTGCTACTTGCTCTACTTTTACCGAACACTTCACAATCTCCTTCACTGGCGAAACCACCTGCAACTGAAACTTGTTATAAGAAAAGTGCAGGACAATAAAATAAATACAGTTAAAAAATCTATAGCCAATGTAATCCAGCTCTCATATACGTGTTATATAGTAAATTTGTGTACTCTGAAGACTAGAATATAATTTGAGCAATCAGGTCTCACTACAGAACATAGTCAGCCATATAAATTGAGTTCTTGTGAAACGAGAAAACATGCAATGAGTACTAATACTAATACCAAATTTGTGTAAAAAAAGATACATTTTCATGAGATGTCAAACCAGACACAAAAAGTGACCCTTTACTAAAATGAGATTGTTTGTTTTTTGCACTCTTCCATTATGTTTGGAAAAAAAATGAGATGAAGATGAGATTATATGAAAATGCTACATAAATATTAAAAGTGGCTGAGCAGCTCTCTGAGATAATGCCAACTTAGTCGTGACACACTTCCAGTCGCTCACCAGTAACTCATCTGCAGTTCAACCACATCAAGCTGAAAGGTTTGTATTAGAAGCTTGTGCCTAATGAAGCCTTAAGAGTGTTAGAGAATGAGGCAGAGAGAAAACTTCTCTCACAGTATATACATCAACACAAACCCCACGGCTGATGTTGAGGCCAGTTTTCCAGTGTGACTTCAAATTTCATGTGGCCTCTCAGTTCCCTATGCAGGCTCAGGTGACCAGAATGCAAAAAAAACCTTTAAAGAGTGAGGAGTCTTTACAGAAAACAAACAAAAAAAGGTTTAATTTCAGCTTGTGCAGCTTTACAGCACTTAGACTGCAATTCAATCATTTCATATGCAGGAAATATGCAATGCGGTTTCAGGTTCTGCTTTGAGCCTGGGAAACAGCACAGAGGAGGAGCCACTTATTTAGGATCTACGTAAATGGCCTCAAATGACAGTTAACGGCTTCCCAGGAGCCCTGCTAGAGTACTGCACAGGTGATCGGGTGTGCAGACACCCAACACCTGCTGCTAGCCACTCCACATCTGCTGCAGTTTTTAATCTGTGGCCTCAAACCCACCCTAAGTTTCCCAAATATCATTCTTTGTGTAGACGAGACCTTTTCTTTTTTGTTACAAACCAATTCATTTTTTGTAATCCTTTCTTCTGCCCTTTGCACCATTTTTTCTAAAAAAAAAAATCAAAATTAAAAACAAAAATAGGACATTGATGGAGACAAAATAAAAGCAGACATTAAACAGAACAGGTGGCTGCTGCCCCTCTTTCTTCTTCTGTGCAGACAGGCTTCCTGTCTACCTCGCCCCTGCTGCCTGTTCGCTCTCAGGCCTCCGTCTTCTCTTTCTTTTTGTTCTTCTTTAGGAAGGATGGGGTGCGGAATTTCTTCTTCTTCTTGGTGTTGGGGGACTTGGAGGGCGAGCTTTCGGGCGACAGCGCCTCTTCGATCTTCTCGCCAGAGCGCACCGTGATCTCTACACTCTCTATGCTGGTGGTCAGCTGGCTGACACGCTTGGACATCTCCTTGTCCACGTCACCGTGGTTGTTTTTGCCATTCATCGGGGCCATGTGGATCTCTGGGGGGAGAGGGGGACAGACAAAGAGGTGGAGGAGTGAGACACAGACCGGTGAGGACCTGGAGCTAGACACAGAGGAGGGACACACCCAATGGACAGACAACACCCATAACTAATTAACTACATGGCGTATGGTTTGTTTTGATTAATATTAGCATATGTAGTATGTATTAATTTATCACCTGCAGTCTTCAGCTTAACATAAACAAATCAATCATCAATTGATCAAATAAAACCCATTTTCAAAAACAGATAACACTCAAGTTACTGTGTTAAATACGATGTTGGGTAAACACCCATCTGCTGTGGGTGCAGAAAAGCAAAACAAAACAAAAAGAAAGCATTAACTTTAGCAATACCTCTGTAACAACTATTCCATACAAGTTAAATATATTGATTTTTTTATCTTATATGTGATGCATTTTAATAAAAAATCTGTGTGAAGATAAGTTGGACAAGTTCTTGAGCTGAAAAATACTAATACTTTAGAATAGAATTTCTTTTTAATTGATCAGTAGCTGAAGCTGCAGAAGTAGCATTAAAAAATTTTTAAAAATTAAATATATAATACATCATTATTTTCACGTCTCTACTGCTTATCACCAATTTTAAATAATGAATATATTTAACTCAACCTCAGCTGGTATTTACAACAATGTAGTTGATCCACATACAAAGACATATGTTTTCCAACTGTTCATTAGTTCTAAAATGTTACAGAAGCCACGTTTTTAGACAAAATGACATGGAACTAAAGTTATATCTTTGGCAGGAACATTTTATGAAAAGGGATTATATTTTACAGGTGTTCCTGTTATTGTGTCCATTGCCTGAATGACAACTTGACCTGCTTGTTGAACTTCTGCCCACAGAGACACGCTGTCCCCGTACTCTACGTGTTTCGTAATATCCCTGCATAAAAACCCAGTGACCTGACAGCCCGGAGTCTGCCCTGCTTTGTGGAATGCAGGGCACAGTGTCATGTTACTACACTAAAACCCAAAAACAATGACAACGTCTTGGGTTATTTTCATCTTGGCACAAAAAGCACACAGGCGTTACAAAGCAGCCTGCACAACAAGTGACCTGATTTCAAAGCAGTGACTGACTGACCCCAGAGCAGTGGTGTCACAATTAAGTGTTTGGTTTCTGTTCTTGTGTTGGAGAGAGGCTGACAGGAAGTCAATTCCAGAGTGTCATTATTTACAACTTGTTAAGAGGCCACCATGATCTTTTCTCTGTCTTGGAGGGAGGCCAAGTGGCTTCAAATGTCAGACATTTTAAAAGATG